>NW_027182918.1:307500-312500 GCF_041146395.1 Eulemur rufifrons | reverse complement strand
TTAGGGGTTAGGGTTGGGGTTAGGGTTAGGGTTAGGGTTAAGGGATAGGATTAGGGATAAGTGTTGGGCTTAGAGTTAGGGTTTAGTTTTAGGGTTATCATTAAGGATTAGGGTTAGGGTCAGGGTTAAATGCTTGGGTGCGGGTAATGGTTAGGGTCAGGGTTAAGGTTCACGGATAGGGTTAGTGTTAAGTGTTATGGGTAGATTTAGGTTTCAGGGTTAGAGTTAGCATTAGGGCTTAAGGTTAGGATTAGGCGGCAGGTTAGATTTAGGGTTAGATCTAGGCTTTGGGGTAAGGGCTAGCGTTAGGGTTAAGAGATAGGGTTAGGTTTAATGCTTAGGATTAGGGTTAGGGTTTGGGGTTAAAGTAAATGTTAGGGGTTAGGATTAAGGATCCAAGGTTAGGGTTATTTTTAGCTGTAGTGTTAGGGTTAGGGATAAGGGATCCCAATAGCATTAAGGGTCTTCCTTCCTGTAGGGTTAAGGGTTAGGCTTAGAGTTAAAGGTTAAGGTTAGGGTCAGTTTTAAGATTTAGTTTTAGGGTTAACGGTTAGGGTAAAGGTTAAGCATTAGGGTTAGGGATTAGTGATTAGGGTTTTTGGTTAGTGTTAATGTTAGCGGTTAGGAGTTAGTGTTTTATGAAGGGGTATGGTTAGAATTAGGATTGGGGTTAGAGTTAGGGTGAGGTGTAGGGGTTAGGTTTAGGGGTTAGTTTTAGGGTAAAAGGATAGGATTAGGGTTACGGGTTGGGCTTAGGTTTATGGTTAAAGTTTACTGCTAGGGTTAGGGATAGGGTTCAGGGTTAGCTTTAGGGGTTCTGGTTAGGATTAGGGGTTAGGTTAGTGTCAGGATTACGTCTACTCATGAGGGTAAGGTTTAGGGTTAGCTTTAAGAGCTAGGGTTAGGTTTAATGGTTAGGATTAGGATTAGGGTTAAGGGTTAGGGTAAGGCTTAGGGCTTAGGGTGAAGGGTTAGGGTGAAGGGTTAGGGTTTTTGTTAGGCATAGCGTTGGGGTTAGAAGTAAGGGTTACTGTCAGTGTCAGGGTTGTAGGTAGGTTTACGGTTAGGGTTAGCGGTTTAGAATTAGGGTTAGGGATTAGGTGTCACAGTGATGACTAGGAGATAGGGTTAGAATTATGGAATAGGGGTTGTTCTCAGGAAATGGGTTATGCATTAACGTTAGCATAAGAGGTTAAAGTTAGGCGCACGGTGAGGTTTAAGTGTTAAGGGGAGAAATAGGAACAGGGTTGGGTGTTATGTTCAGGGTTAGGGTTATCTGTTAAAGGTATTGTTTATGCTTAGCGCATGGGCCCTGTCTGCATTAGGCGGGCGGGGGGAGTTTAAGGGGCTGGGGTTGTACCCGGGAACCCACTCTATCATACTCTGGGTATGGGCCCGTGGGTTTCATGCAGGACACAGTGGTAGAGCCTCCTTTCACGCATGGCATGGGAGGATTGCAGGCTTTCTAAACTCTAAGAAAGCAAGAAGTCTGAGAATTAGATTTAGGGTTAGGATTACGGTTAGGATTAAGGATGAAGTTTAGTGTTAGGGTGAGGGCTTAGGGTTAGGGCTTAGCGTTAGGGTTAAAAGTTACTCTTAGGTTTAACGGTTACACTTTGGTTTAGGGTTGAGGTTTACGGTTAGGGTTAAGATGAGGGGTTAGGGTTTGGTACAGGGTTAGCGTTAAGTGTTAGGTTTAGGGTTGAAGATTAGGATTAGGGTTAGGATTAAAGGTTAGGGTGAGAGTTAAGGCTTAGGGATAAGGTTAAGAGTTAGGGTTTAGGGTTAGGTTTAGGGTTAGGGTTAGTTTTAGGGTTAGAGTTATGTGCTATGGTTTGTGTTAGAGGTTAGGTTTAGGTTTACTGGTCACGGTTAGGGTTACGTTTAGGGGTTAGCATTAGGGTTAGTGTTAGGGTTAGGGTTAAGGTATAGGATTAGGGTTAAGTGTTGGAATTAGGGTTAGGGTTTAGTGTTAGGGTTATCATTAAGGATTAGGGTTAGGGTCAGGGTTAAATGCTTGGGTGCGGGTAATGGTTAGGGTCAGGGTTAAGGTTCACGGATTGGGTTAGTGTTAAGGGTTACGGGTAGGTTTAGGGTTCAGGGTTAGTGTTAGCATTAGGGCTTAAGGTTAGGATTAGCGGTAGGTTAGATTTAGGGTTAGATCTAGGCATTAGGGTAAGGGCTAGCGTTAGGGTTAAGAGATAGGGTTAGGTTTAATGCTTAGGTTAGGGTTAGGGTTTGGGGCTAAAGTAAGTGTTAGGGGTTAGGTTTCAGGATCAAAGGTTAGGGTTATTTTTAGCTGTAGTGTTAGGGTTAGGGATAAGGGATCCCATTAGCATTAAGGGTCATCCTTACTGTAGGGTTAAGGGTTAGGCTTAGAGTTAAAGGTTAAGGTTAGGGTCAGTGTTAAGGTTTAGGGTGAGGGTTAACGGTTAGGGTAAAGGTTAAGCGTTAGGGTTATGGATTAGTGATTAGGGTTTTTGGTTAGTGTTAGGGTTAGCGGTTAGGAGTTAGTGTTTTATGAAGCGGTATGGTTATAATTAGGATTAGGGTTAGAGTTAGGGTGAGGTATAGGGGTTAGGTTTAGGGGTTAGTTTTAGGGTAAAAGGATAGGATTAGGGTTACGGGTTGGGCTTAGGTTTAGGGTTAAAGTTTACTGCTAGGGTTAGGGATAGGTTGCAGGGTTAGCTTTAGGGGTTCTGGTTAGTGTTAGGTGTTAGGTTAGTGTCAGCGTTAGGTTAGTCGTGAGGGTAAAGTTTAGGGTTAGCTTTAAGAGCTAGGGTTTGGTTTAATGGTTAGGATTAGGATTAGGGTTAAGGGTTAGGGTAAGGCTTAGGGGTTAGGGTGAAGGATTAGGGTTTTTGTTAGGCATAGCGTTGGGGTTAGAAGTAAGGGTTACTGTCAGTGTTAGGGTTGTAGGTAGGGTTACGATTAGGGTTAGCGGTTTTGAATTAGGGTTAGGGATTAGGTGTCACAGTGATGACTAGGATATAGGGTTAGAATTATGGGATAGGGTTTGTTCGAGGAAATGGGTTATGCATTAACGTTAGGATAAGAGGTTAAAGTTAGGCGCACGGTGAGGTTTACGTGTTAAGGGGAGAAATAGGAACAGGGTTGGGTGTTATGTTCAGGGTTAGGGTTATCTGTTAAAGGTATTGTTTATGCTAAGCGCACGGGCCCTGTCTGTAGTAGGCGGGCAGGGGGAGTTTAGGGGGCTGGGATTGTACCCGGGAACCCACTCTATCATACTCTGGGTATGGGCCCGTGGGTTTCATGCAGGACACAGTGGTAGAGCCTTCTTTGACGCATGGCATGGGAGGATTGCAGGCTTTCTAAACTCTAAGAAAGCAAGAAGTCTGAGAATTATATTTAGGGTTAGGATTATGGTTAGGGTTAAGGATGAAGTTTAGTGTTAGGGTGAGGGCTTAGGGTTAGGGATTAGGGTTAGGGTTAAAGGTTACTCTTAGGTTTAACGGTTACACTTTGGTTTAGGGTTGAGGTTTACGGTTAGGGTTAAGATGAGGGGTTAGGGTTTGGTACAGGGTTAGGGTTAAGTGTTAGGTTTAGGGTTGAAGATTAGGATTAGGGTTAGGATTAAAGGTTAGCGTGAGAGTTAACGCTTAGGGTTAAGGTTAAGAGTTAGGTTTAGGGTTAGGGTTAGTTTTAGGGTTAGAGTTATGTGCTATGGTTTGTGTTAGAGGTTAGGGTTAGGTTTACTGGTCACGGTTTGTTTTACGTTTAGGGGGTAGCATTAGGGTTAGGGTTAGTGTTAGGGTTAAGGGATAGGATTAGGGTTAAGTGTTGGGCTTAGGGTTAGGTTTTAGTGTTAGGGTTAGCATTAAGGATTAGGGTTAGGGTCAGGGTTAAATGCTTGGGTGCGGGTAATGGTTAGGGTCACGGTTAAGGTTCACGGATAGAGTTAGTGTTAAGGGTTACGGGTAGGTTTAGGGTTCAGGGTTAGTGTTAGCATTAGGGCTTAAGGTTAGGATTAGGCGGTAGGTTAGATTTAGGGTTAGATCTAGGCGTTAGGGTAAGGTCTAGCGTTAGGGTTAAGAGATAGGGTTAGGTTTAATGCTTAGGATTAGGGTTAGGGTTTGGGGTTAAAGTAAGTGTTAGGGGTTAGGTTTAAGGATCCAAGGTTAGGGTTATTTTTAGCTGTAGTGTTAGGGTTAGGGATAAGGGATCCCATTAGCATTAAGGGTCTTCCTTCCTGTAGGGTTAAGGGTTAGGCTTAGAGTTAAAGGTTAAGGTGAGGGTCAGTGTTAAGATTTAGGGTGAGGGTTAACGGTTAGGGTAAAGGTTAAGCATTAGGGTTAGGGATTAGTGATTAGGGTTTTTGGTTAGTGTTAGGGTTAGCGGTTAGGTGTTAGTGTTTTATGAAGGGGTATGCTTAGAATTAGGATTGGGGTTAGAGTTAGGGTGAAATATAGGGGTTAGGTTTAGGGCTTAGATTTAGGGGTTAGTTTTAGGGTAAAAGGATAGGATTAGGGTTACGGGTTGGGCTTAGGTATAGGGTTAAAATTTACTGCTAGGGTTAGGAATAGGGTTCAGGTTTAGCTTTAGGGGTTCTGGTTAGGGTTAGGTGTTAGGTTAGTGTCAGGGTTCGGTCTAGTCGTGAGGGTAAGGTTTAGGGTTAGCTTTAAGAGCTAGGGTTAGGTTTAATGGATAGGATTAGGATTAGGGTTAACGGTTAGGGTAAGGCTTAAGGGTTAGGGTGAAGGGTTAGGGTTTTTGTTAGGCATAGCGTTCGGGTTAGAAGTAAGGGTTACTGTCAGTGTTAGGGTTGTAGGTAGGGTTACGGTTAGGGTTAGCGGTTTAGAATTAGGGTTAGGGATTAGGTGTCACAGTGATGACTAGGAGATAGGGTTAGAATTATGGGATAGGGGTTGTTCTCAGGAAATGGGTTATGCATTAACGTTAGGATAAGAGTTTAAAGTTAGGCGCACGGTGAGGTTTACGTGTTAAGGGGAGATATAGGAACAGGGTTGGGTGTTATGTTC
>NW_027182918.1:242500-302500 GCF_041146395.1 Eulemur rufifrons | reverse complement strand
TAGGGTTGGGGTTAGGGTTAGGTTTAGGGTTAGGGCTTAGGGTTAGGGGATAGGATTAGGGTTAAGTGTTGGGCTTATGGTTAGGGTTAAAGTTTAGTGTTAGGGTTAATGTTTAGTGTTATGGTCCAGTTTAAGTGTTAGGGTGAGGGTTAACAGTTAGGATTAGGCTTAGGGGTTAGGGATATAGTGAAGGTTCAGTGTTAGGGTTAGGTTTAGGGTTCAGGGTTAGGGTTAGCTTTAGGGGTTATGGTTAGGGTTAGGTGTTAGGTTAGTGTCAGGGTTAGGTCTGGTCGTGAGGGTAAGGTTTAAGGTTAGCTTTAAGAGCTAGGGTTAGGTTTAATGGTTAGGATTAGGATTACGGTTAAAGGTTAGGGTAATGCTCAGGGGTTAGGGTGAAGGGTGAAGGGTTAGGGCTTTTGTTAGGCATAGCGTTGGGGTTAGAACTAAGGGTTCCTGTCAGTGTTAGGGTTGTAGGCAGCGTTACGGTTAGGCTTAGCGGTGGAGAATTAGGGTTAGGGATTAGGTGTTACAGTTATGACTAGGAGATAGGGTTAGAATTATGGGATAGGGGATGTTCTCAGGGAATGGGTTATGCATTAACGTTACGTTAAGAGGTTAAAGTTAGGCTCACGGTGAGGTTTACGTGTTAAGGGGAGAAATAGGAGCAGGGTTAGGTGCCATGTTCAGGGTTAGGGTTATCTGTTAAAGGTATCATTTATGCTTAGCGCACGGGCCCTGTCGGCATTAGGCTGGGGGGAGGTTAGGGGGCTGGGATTGTCACCGGGAACCCACTGTATCGGACTCTGGGTATGGGCCCGTGGATTTCATGCAGGACACAGTGGTAGAGCCTCCTTTCACACATGGCACGGGAGGATTGCAGGCTTTCTCAACTCTAAGAAAGCAAGAATTCTGAGAATTAGATTTAGGGTTAGGATTATGGTTAGGGTTCAGGATGAAGTGTAGTGTTATGGTGAGGGGATAGGGTTACAGATTAGGGTTACGGTTTAAGGTTACTGTTAGGTTTAACGGTTACAGTTCGTTTTGGGGTTGAGGTTTGCGGATAGGGTTAAGATGAGGGGTCAGGGTTTGGTACAGGGTTAGGGTTGTGTTCGGTTTAGGGTTGAAGATTAGGATTAGGGTTAGGATTAAAGGTTAGCATGAGAGTTAACGGTTAAGATTAAGGTTAAGGGTTAGGGTTAGGGTTTAGGTTTAGGGTTAAGGGTTACGGTTAGTTTTAGGGTTAGAGTTATGTGTTAGGGTTTGTGTTAGAGGTTAGGGTTAGGTTTACTGTTCGTGGTTAGAGTTACGTTTAGGGGTTAGCATTAGGGTTAGGGATTAGGTTTCGGGTAAGTGTTTAGAGTTAGTGTTGGGCTTTAGGCTCGGGGCTTAGGTTCAGGGTCAGAGGTTAGGGTTGGTGGTAGGGCTTAGATTTAGCGGTCAGTTTAAGGGCACAGGACCTGGTTAATCTACGGTGAGAGGGGTGTGGTCGGAGTCACCACAAAAGCACAACATCATTCCCTGGGCCTTGGGACAAAACCTACATGCAGGACTCAGGCAGAGCCTCATCTGACACATGGCATGGCTGTATTGTAGGCTTGCTTCACTCTGGGAATGGAAGTAGTGTGAGAATTAGGGTTAGGTTTGGGGTTAGGGGTTTCGAGTTAGGGGTTAGGTTTCGAGTGAGGGTCAGGTGCTAGGGATTAGTGGTTAGGTTTAGAGTTAGTGTTAGGGGTTAGGTGTTAAGTCTGGGTTGGGGGCCAGGGTTAGGTTTAGGGTTGGGGTTAGCGTTAGGGTTAGGGGTTAGGGTTAAGGGATAGGGTTAGGGTTAAGGGTTAGGCTTAGGGTTAGGGTTCAGGGTTAGGGTAAAGGTTTAGGGTTAGAATCAGGGTTAAGTGTTAGGGTGAGGCTTAACAGTTAGGGTTAGGGTTAGGGGGTTAGGAATAGGGTTAGGGTTAAGGGTTAGGTTTATGGTTCAGGTTTAAGGTTAGGATTAGGGGTTAGGGTTAGTGTTAACTGTAGGTCAGTGTTGGGGTTAGATCTCTAGGCATTAGCGTATAGGTTAGGGTTAGGGTTAAGTAGGGTTATGTTTAATGGTTAGGATTGGGATTAGCGTTAAGGGTTAGGGTTAAACTTTAGGGGTTATGACTAAGGATCAATGGTTAGGGTTATTTTTAGGCGTAGGGTTAGGGTAAGGGTTTTAGGGTTAGTGTTAGTGCTGTCGGTAGGGTTAAGGTTAGGGTTGGCGTTTCAGAATTAGGGATTAGGTGTTATGGTTATGGCTAGGAGTTAGGGTTAGAATTACGGTATAGGGCTTGTTCTCAGGGTGTCATGCATTATCGTTAAGATAAGGGGTTAAGTTAGGGTTAGGGTGAGGTTTACGTGTTAAGGTGAGCAGTAGGATCAGGGTTAGGTGTTATGTTCTGGGTTAGGGTTATGGTTGTGGGGTAGGGTTTATGCTTAGGGCACGGGCCCTGTATGCACTAGGAGGCGAAGTTAGGGGTCTGTGATGGTCGCTGGGAGCCCACTCTATCGTACGCAGTGTATGGGCCTCTGGGTTTCATGCAGGACACTGTGGCAGAGCGGGCTTTCATGCATGGCTTAGTAGGATTGTAGGCTTTCAAAACTCTGAGAAAGCAAGTCTGAGAATTAGATTTAGGGTTAGGATTACGGTACGGTTTAGGGATGAAGATAAGCGATAGGGTGAGGGCTTAGGGTTAGGGGTTAGGGTTAGGGTTAGGGTTGTTGGCAGGGTGAAGGTTAGGGTTGGCATTTTAGAATTAGGGATGAGGTGTTACGGTTATGGCTAGGGGTTAGGATTAGAATTATGGGATAGGGCTTCTTCTCAGGGTGTTATGCATTAAGGTTAAGATAAGGGGATAAGTTAGGGTTACGGGGAGGTTTATGTTTTAAGGTGAGCAATAGGATCAGGGTCAGGTGCTATGTTCAGGGTGAGGGTTATCTGTTAGGGGTAGTGTTTATACTTAGCGTACAGGCCCTGTCTGCACTGGGCGGGAGGCTGGGGTTAGGGGGATGGGATTGTCCCCGGGAACCCACTCTATCATACGCTAGGTATGGGCTCCTGGTTTCATGCAAGAGAGAGCTGCAGAGCCCCCTTTTACTCATGGCATGGGGGGATTTTAGGCTTTCTAAACTCTAAGAAAGCAAGAAGTCCGAGAATTAGATTTAGGTGTAGGATTATGATAATGTTTAGGGTTAGGGTTAGTGTTAAGGTGGGGTCTTAGGGTTAGGGGTTAGGGTTAGAGGTTAGTGTTAGGTGTAACAGTTACAGTTAGGTTTATGGTTAAGTTTCAGGGTTAGGGTTAAGGTTCGGGTTTAGCGTTTGGCACAGGGTTAGGCTTCAGTGTTAGCTTTATGGTTAAAGATTAGGATTAGGGTCAGTGTGAGGGTTAATGGTAAGGGTCAAGATTAAGGGTTAGGGTTGGGGTTAGGGTTAGGTTTAGGGTTAGGGCTTAGGGTTAGGGGATAGGATTAGGGTTAAGTGTTGGGCTTATGGTTAGGGTTAAAGTTTAGTGTTAGGGTTAATGTTTAGTGTTATGGTCCAGTTTAAGTGTTAGGGTGAGGGTTAACAGTTAGGATTAGGCTTAGGGGTTAGGGATATAGTGAAGGTTCAGTGTTAGGGTTAGGTTTAGGGTTCAGGGTTAGGGTAAGCTTTAGGGGTTATGGTTAGGGTTAGGTGTTAGGTTAGTGTCAGGGTTAGGTCTAGTCGTGAGGGTAAGGTTTAGGGTTAGCTTTAAGAGCTAGGGTTAGGATTAATGGTTAGGATTAGGATTACGGTTAAAGGTTAGGGTAATGCTCAGGGGTTAGGGTGAAGGGTGAAGGGTTAGGGCTTTTGTTAGGCATAGCGTTGGGGTTAGAACTAAGGGTTCCTGTCAGTGTTAGGGTTGTAGGCAGTGTTATGGTTAGGCTTAGCGGTGGAGAATTAGGGTTAGGGATTAGGTGTTACTGTTATGACTAGGAGATAGGGTTAGAATTATGGGATAGGGGATGTTCTCAGGGAATGGGTTATGCATTAACGTTACGTTAAGAGGTTAAAGTTAGGCTCACGGTGAGGTTTACGTGTTAAGGGGAGAAATAGGAACAGGGTTAGGTGCCATGTTCAGGGTTAGGGTTATCTGTTAAAGGTATCATTTATGCTTAGCGCACGGGCCCTGTCGGCATTAGGCTGGGGGGAGGTTAGGGGGCTGGGATTGTCACCGGGAACCCACTGTATCGGACTCTGGGTATGGGCCCGTGGATTTCATGCAGGACACAGTGGTAGAGCCTCCTTTCACACATGGCACGGGAGGATTGCAGGCTTTCTCAACTCTAAGAAAGCAAGAATTCTGAGAATTAGATTTAGGGTTAGGATTATGGTTAGGGTTCAGGATGAAGTGTAGTGTTATGGTGAGGGGATAGGGTTACAGATTAGGGTTACGGTTTAAGGTTACTGTTAGGTTTAACGGTTACAGTTCGTTTTGGGGTTGAGGTTTGCGGATAGGGTTAAGATGAGGGGTCAGGGTTTGGTACAGAGTTAGGGTTGTGTTCGGTTTAGGGTTGAAGATTAGGATTAGGGTTAGGATTAAAGGTTAGCATGAGAGTTAACGGTTAAGATTAAGGTTAAGGGTTAGGGTTAGGGTTTAGGTTTAGGGTTAAGGGTTAGGGTTAGTTTTAGGGTTAGAGTTATGTGTTAGGGTTTGTGTTAGAGGTTAGGGTTAGGTTTACTGTTCGTGGTTAGAGTTACGTTTAGGGGTTAGCATTAGGGTTAGGGATTAGGTTTCGGGTAAGTGTTTAGAGTTAGTGTTGGGCTTTAGGCTCGGGGCTTAGGTTCAGGGTCAGAGGTTAGGGTTGGTGGTAGGGCTTAGATTTAGCGGTCAGTTTAAGGGCACAGGACCTGGTTAATCTACGGTGAGAGGGGTGTGGTCGGAGTCACCACAAAAGCACAACATCATTCCCTGGGCATTGGGACAAAACCTACATGCAGGACTCAGGCAGAGCCTCATCTGACACATGGCATGGCTGTATTGTAGGCTTGCTTCACTCTGGGAATGGAAGTAGTGTGAGAATTAGGGTTAGGTTTGGGGTTAGGGGTTTCGAGTTAGGGGTTAGGTTTCGAGTGAGGGTCAGGTGCTAGGGATTAGTGGTTAGGTTTAGAGTTAGTGTTAGGGGTTAGGTGTTAAGTCTGGGTTGGGGGCCAGGGTTAGGTTTAGGGTTGGGGTTAGCGTTAGGGTTAGGGGTTAGGGTTAAGGGATAGGGTTAGGGTTAAGGGTTAGGCTTAGGGTTAGGGTTCAGGGTTAGGGTAAAGGTTTAGGGTTAGAGTCAGGGTTAAGTGTTAGGGTGAGGCTTAACAGTTAGGGTTAGGGTTAGGGGGTTAGGAATAGGGTTAGGGTTAAGGGTTAGGTTTATGGTTCAGGTTTAAGGTTAGGATTAGGGGTTAGGGTTAGTGTTAACTGTAGGTCAGTGTTGGGGTTAGATCTCTAGGCATTAGCGTATAGGTTAGGGTTAGGGTTAAGTAGGGTTATGTTTAATGGTTAGGATTGGGATTAGCGTTAAGGGTTAGGGTTAAGCTTTAGGGGTTATGACTAAGGATCAATGGTTAGGGTTATTTTTAGGCGTAGGGTTAGGGTAAGGGTTTTAGGGTTAGTGTTAGTGTTGTCGGTAGGGTTAAGGTTAGGGTTGGCGTTTCAGAATTAGGGATTAGGTGTTATGGTTATGGCTAGGAGTTAGGGTTAGAATTACGGTATAGGGCTTGTTCTCAGGGTGTCATGCATTATCGTTAAGATAAGGGGTTAAGTTAGGGTTAGGGTGAGGTTTACGTGTTAAGGTGAGCAGTAGGATCAGGGTTAGGTGTTATGTTCTGGGTTAGGGTTATGGGTGTGGGGTAGGGTTTATGCTTAGGGCACGGGCCCTGTATGCACTAGGAGGCGAAGTTAGGGGTCTGTGATGGTCGCTGGGAACCCACTCTATCGTACGCAGTGTATGGGCCTCTGGGTTTCATGCAGGACACTGTGGCAGAGCGGGCTTTCATGCATGGCTTAGTAGGATTGTAGGCTTTCAAAACTCTGAGAAAGCAAGTCTGAGAATTAGATTTAGGGTTAGGATTACGGTACGGTTTAGGGATGAA
Source organism: Eulemur rufifrons (assembly GCF_041146395.1). Lineage (NCBI taxonomy): Eukaryota > Metazoa > Chordata > Mammalia > Primates > Lemuridae > Eulemur > Eulemur rufifrons. The sequence continues at coordinate 296,379 of NW_027182918.1, read as the reverse complement.
GATTAGCGATAGGGTGAGGGCTTAGGGTTAGGGGTTAGGGTTAGGGTTAAGGTTGTTGGCAGGGTGAAGGTTAGGGTTGGCATTTTAGAATTAGGGATGAGGTGTTACGGTTATGGCTAGGGGTTAGGATTAGAATTATGGGATAGGGCTTCTTCTCAGGGTTTTATGCATTAAGGTTAAGATAAGGGGATAAGTTCGGGTTACGGGGAGGTTTATGTTTTAAGGTGAGCAATAGGATCAGGGTCAGGTGCTATATTCAGGGTGAGGGTTATCTGTTAGGGGTAGTGTTTATACTTAGCGTACAGGCCCTGTCTGCACTGGGCGGTGGGCTGGGGTTAGGGGGATGGGATTGTCCCCGGGAACCCACTCTATCGTACCCTGGATATGGGCTCCTGGGTTTCATGCAGGACACAGTGGTAGAGCCCCCTTTTACTCATGGCATGGGAGGATTTTAGGCTTTCTAAACTCTGAGAAAGCAAGAAGTCTGACAATTAGATTTAGGGGTAGGATTATGGTAATGTTTATCGAGGAAGATTAGTGTTAGGGTGGGCTCTTAGGGTTAGGGGTTAGGGTTAAATGTTTGTGTTATTTTTAACAGTTACAGTTACGTTTACGGTTAAGTTTCAGGGTTAGGGTTAAGGTTTGGTTTTATCGTTTGGCACAGGGTTTGGCTTCAGTGTTAGCTTTATGGTTAAAGATTAGGATTAGGGTTAGGGTTAAGGGTTAGTGTGAGGGTTAATGGTAAGTTTCAAGATTAAGGGTTAGGGTTGGGCTTAGGGTTAGGAATAAGGCTTCGTGTAACATTTAGGTTTAGAGTTAAGTGTTATGGTTATGGCTAGAGGTTAGGGTTAGGTTTAGGGTTCATGGTTAGGGTTACATTTAGGGGTTCGGGTTACGGGTTAAGTTTAGGGCGAGTGTTTAGTGTTACTGTTGGGCGTTAGGATAAGGGCCGAGGTTTAGGGTTAGGATTTAGGTTTAGTGTTAGGGCTTAGATTTAGTGGTTAGTTTAAGGGCACATGCTCTGTTTAATCTATGGTGGGAAGGGTGCAGACTGGGTCGCCTCAACACCACACCATCGTACTTGGGCCTTGGGCCCAGACCTACATGCAGGACTCAGGCAGAGCCTCTTCTCACTCGTGGCATGGCTCTATTGTAGGCTTGGTCAACTCTGAGAACAAAGGAAGTGTGAGAATTAGGGTTATGGTTAGGGTTATGTGTTTGGGGTTAGAGGTTTGGGTTTGAGTGAAGTTTAGTGGTTAGGAATTAGAAGTTAGGATTAGTGTGTCAGGGCTTAGGTGTTAGGTTTTTGTAAGGGGCTAGCGTTAGATTTAGGTTTAGGGTTAATGTTCAGGTGGGTTAGGGGTCAGCGTTAGGGTTAGGCTTACAAGATAGGATTAAGGTAAAGGGTGAAGGCTTAAGATTAGCAGTAAGGGTTAAGGTTAGGGTTAAGGGTTAGGGTTTCGGTCCAAGTTAAGGGTGAGAGTGAGGGTTAACAGTTGCGATTAGGGTAATGGTTTAGGGATAGTAATAGCTTTAAGGGATAGGGTTAGGGTTAGGTTTAGGGTTCGGGGTTAGGGTTAGCATTAGCGGTTAGGGTTAGGGTTAGGGGTTAGGGTTACAGTTAGGGTTAGGTCTAGGCATTATGGTAATGGTTCGTGTTAGGGTTAAGAATTAGGGTTAGGTTTAATTGTTAGGATTATGATCAGGGTAATGGTTAGGGTTAGGGTTAGCGGTTAGAGTTAGGGTTAGTGTTAGGGTTGTTTGTAGGGTGAAGGTAATGTTTAGCAGTTTAGAATTAAGGTTAGGGATTAGGTGTTACGGTTATGCTAGGAGTTAGGCTTAGAATTAAGGGATAGGGTTTGTTCTTAGGGTAAGTGTTATGCAATAACATTAGGATAGGGGTTAAAGTTAGGGTTACAGTGAGGTTTACGTGTTAAGGTGAACAATAACATCAGGGTTAGGTGTTATGTTCAGGGTTAGGGTTATGGGTGAGGTGCAGGGTTTTTGCTTAGGGCATGGGCCCTGTCAGCACTAGCAGGGGGAGTTAGGGGGCTGTGATTGTCCCCGGGAACCCACTCTATTGTACACAGAGTATGGGCTCCTGGGTTTCATGCAGGACACTGTGGCAGAGCCAGCTTTCACGCATGGCTTTGGAGAATTGTAGGCTTTTAAAACTCTGAGATAGCAAGAAGTCTGAGAATTAGATTTAGGGTTAGGATTATGGTTAGGGTTAGGGATGAAGATTAGTCAGGGAGAGGGCTTAGGGTTAGGGCTTAAGCTTCGAGTGAGGATTAGGGGTTAGGGAGTAGGTGTTGGGTTTAGTGATAGGGTTAGGGCTTAGGGGTTAGGGTTGGGTTAGGGGCTAGGGTTAGATTTAGAGTGGGGTTAGGGTTAGCGTTATGGGTTAGGGTTAGGGTTAAGGGATAGGATAAGGGTTAAGCGTTAAGGCTTAGGGTTAGCGTTAAGTGTTAGGTTTAGTTTTAAGGGTTAGGGTTACAGTTCGAGTTAAGGGTTAGTGTGGGGTTAACGGTTAGGGCTAGGGTTATGGGTTAAGGATAGAGTTAGGTTTAAGGCTTAGGATTAGGGTTCAGTGTTAGGGTTAGCATTAGGGATTAGGGTTAGGGTTAGGGGTTACGTTTACTCTTAGGGTTAGGTCTAGGCATTAGGGTACGTGTTAGTGTTAGGCTTAAGAGTTAGGGTTAGGTTTAATTGTTAGGATTAGGATCAGGGTTAAGGGTTAGGGTTAAGTGTCAAGTGTTACGGTTATTTTTAGGTGTACGGTTAGGGTTAGCGGTTAGGGTTAGGGTTAGTTTGTAGGGATAAGGTAATGTTTAGCAGTTTTGAATTAGCCTTAGGGATTAGGTGTTACAATTGTGGCTAGGAGTTAGGGTTAGAATTAAGGGATAGGGGTTGTTCTTAGGGTAAGTCTTATGCATTAACGTTAGGATAACAGGTTCAAGTTAGAGTTATGGTGAGGTTGATGTGTTAAGGTGAGCAATAGTATCAGGGTGAGCTGTGATGTTCAGGGTTAGGGTTATGGGTGAGGGGTAGTGTTTATGCTTATATCACGAGCCCTCTCTGCTCTAGGAGGGGGCTTAGAAGGCTGGGATAGATGCCGGAAGCCACTCTATCATACACTGGGTATGGGCCCCTTGGTTTCATGCCGGACACAGTGGCCAAGCCTCCTTCTACACATGGCATGGGAGGATTGTAGGCTTTGTAAACTCTGAGAAAGCAAGAAGTCTGAGAATTAAATTTAGGGCTAGGATTAGGGTTAGGGTTAGCAATATAGGTTACTGTTATGGTGAGGGCTTAGGGTTAGGGGTTTCAGTTAGGGTCAGGGTTAAAGGTTAGTGTTAGGTTTAACAGTTACAGTTAGGTTTAGGGTTAAGCTTTAAGGTTTAAGCTTAGGGTTAAGATTAGGGGTTAGGTTTTGGTACAGGGTAAGGGTTAAGTGCTAGGTTTAGGCTTAAAGATTAGGATTAGGGTTAGGGTTAAGGTTTAGTGTGAGGGTTAACGGTTAGGGTTAAGGTTAAGTGTTAGGTTTATGGGTTAGGGTTAGGGTTAAGTGTTCATGTTAGGTTTAGGGTTAGAGTTAAGTGTTATGGTTAGGGTTAGGGGTTTGGGTTAGGTTTAGGGTTCATGGTTAAGGTTACATTTAGGGGTTAGGTTTAGGGTAAGCGTTTAGTGTTAGTGTTGGGCATTAGGGTCAGGGCTTAGGTAGGGTTAGGGGTTAGGGTCAGTGTTTGGGCTTTGATTTGGCGGTTAGTTTAAGGGTACAGGACCTGTGTAATCTATGGTGAGAAGGGTGCAGAATGTTTCCATGCGACACCACACCATCGGATCCTGGGCCTTTGGCCCAGACCTACTTGCAGGACTCATGCGGAAACTCTACTCACGCATTGCATGGTTGTATTTTAGGCTTGGTTAACTCTGAGAATGGAAGTAGTGTGAGAAATAGGGTTATGGTTAGGGTTAAGGGTTTGGTGTTAGGGGTTAGGGTTCAAGTGAGGTTTAGTGGTTAGGGACTAGGATTTAGGGTTAGTGTTAGGGTTAGGGGTTAGTTTTGCGTTAGGGGCTAGGGTTAGATTTATGGTTGGGGTTAGTGTTAGGGTTAGGATTAGGCATCAGGGTTAGTGTTAGGGTTAAAGGATAGGATTGGCGTTAAGTGTTTAGGCTTAGGGTTTGTGTTAAGTGTTAGGGTTGGGGTTTAGGCTTAGGGTTACGGTTTGAGTTAAGCTCTAGGGTGAGGGTTAAAGATTAGGCTTAGGATTATTGGTTAGGGATAGAGTTATGTTTAAGGGTTAGGGATAGGGTTAGGTTTAGGGTTCAGTGTTAGGGTTAGCATTAGGGGTTAGGGTTAGGGTTAGGGGTTAGGCATAGTGATGTATTAATGGCTATGGTTAGAATTAGGATTGGGGTTAGTGTTAGGTTTAGGGTTAGGGGTTAGGTTTAGGGTTAAGGGATAGGATTATGGTTAAGGGTTGGGCGTAGCTTTAGGGTTAAGATTTAGTGTTAGGGTCCGGTTTAAGGGTTAGGGTGAGGGTTAACGGTTAGGGTTAGGGTTGGGGTTAGGGGTTAGGGATATAGTTAGTATTAAGTGTTAGAGTTAGGTTTAGGGTTCAGGGTTAGGGTTAGCTTTAGGGGTTATGATTAGGGTTAGGTGTTAGTTTAGTGTTAGTGTTAGGTCTAGGCGTCAGGGTAAGGTTTAGGGTTAGGGTTAAGAGCTAAGGTTGGGTTTAGTGGTTAGGATTAGGGTTAGGGTTAGGAGTTAGGGTAAAGGGTCAAGGGTTAGCATTATTTTTAGCCATAGCTTTGGCGTTAGGAGTAAGGGTTAGGTTCAGTGTTAGGGTAACAGTAGGTTACCGTAACAGTAACTACGTAGGGTAACAGTTAGTGTTAGTGGTTTAGAATTAGGGTTAGGGATTAGTTGTCACAGTTATGACTAGGAGATAGGGTTAGAATTACGGGATAAGGGTTAATCTCAGGGTAAGTGTTATGCATTAACGTTAGGATAAGAGGTTAAAGTTCAGGTTACGGTGAGGTTTACATTCTAAGGTGAGCAATAGAATCAGGGTTAAATGTTATTTTCAGGGTTAGAGTTTTGGGTGAGGTGTAGAGTTTATGCTTAGGGCACGGGCCTTGTCTGCATTAGGCGGGGGGGGAGTTAGGGGGCTGGGATTGTCACCAGGAACCCACTCTATCGTACTCTGGTTATGGGCCCCAGCGGTTCATTCAGGACACAGTGGAAGAGCCTCCTTTCACGCATGGCATGGGAGGATTGTAGGCTTTCTAAACTCTAAGAAAGCAAGAAGACTGAGAATTAGATTTAGGGTTAGGGTTAGGGTTCAGGTTAAGGATCAAGGTTAGTATTAGGGTGAAGGCTTAGAGTTAGGGGTTACGGGTAGCGTTACAGGTTACTCTTAGTTTTAACTGTTACAGTTAGGTTCAGGGTTAAGGTTTATGGTTAGGTTTAAGGTTAGGGTTTAGGGTTTGGTACAGGATTAGGGTTAAATATTAGGTTTAGGGTTAAAGATTACGATTAAGGTTAGGTTTAAAGGTTAGTGTGAGGGTTAACAGTCAGGGTTAAAGTTAAGAGTTAGGGTTAGGGTTAGTGTTAGGATTAAGGGTTCATGTTAGGTTTAGGGTTAGAGTTAAGTGCTATGGTTAGCGCTCGAGGTTAGGGTTAGGTTTAGGGTTCACAGTTAGGGTTACGTTTAGAGGTTAGCATTAGGGTTAGGGATTAGCTTTAGGGTAAGAGTTTAGAGTTAGTGTTGGGCTTTAGGCTCAGGGCTTAGGTTTAGGGTCAGAGGTTAGGGTTGATGTTAGGGCTTAGATTTAGTGGTTAGTTTAAGGGCACAGGACCTGTTTATTCTACAGTGAGAGGGGTTAGGGTTAGGGTTAGGGTTGTCGTAGGGGTTAAGGTTAGATTTAACCTTGGGGTTAGTGTTAGGGTTAGGATTAGGGGGTTAGTGTTAGGGTTAGGGGTTAAAAACACCTACAGCCAGCCCTAACCCGATTTCTGACACTTCTTCCATTCTCAGAGTTAACCAAGCCTACAATACGGCCATGTCATGCGTGAGAAGAGGCTCCACCTGAGTCCTGTATGTAGGTCTTGGCCCAAGGCCCAGCGTACGGTGGTGTTGTGTCGCAGCGACCCTGTGCACCACTCTCACCATAGATTAAACAGGTCCTGTGCCCTTAAACTAACCGCTAAATCTCAGCCCTAACACTAATCCTAACCCCTAACCCTAAAAGTTATCCTTAACCCTACTGTTAACACTCAAACTAACCCTTAACTCTAACCATTGTCATGATCTTTAACCCTAACCCTAACACTTAACCCTAACCCTGTACCAAACCATAACCCCTAAGCTTAACCCTAACCCTAAACCTAAACCCTAAGTCTAACTGTAACTGTTAAACCTAACAGTAACTTTTAACCCTAAAACTAACCGTATCCCCTTACCCGAAGCCCTCACCCTAAGATTAAACTTCATCCCTAACCATAACGATAATCCTAACCTTAAATCTAATTCTCAGACTTCTTACTTTCTTAGAGATTTGAAAGCTTACAATCCTCCTTTACCATGCGTGAAATCAGGCTCTGCCAGAGTGTCCTACAAGAAACCCATGGGCCCATACCCTGCATACGATAGAGTGGGTTTCTGGTGACAATCGCATCCCCCTCAATCCCACTCCTAGGGCAGACAGGGCCCATACCCTAAGCAAAACCCTACCCCTCACTCATAATTCTAACCCTGATCCTATTGCTCACCTTAACACATAAACCTCACCGTAAACCTAACTTTAACCACTTATCCTAACATTAATGCATAACACTTATGCTAAGAACAACCCCTATCACTTAATTCTAACCCTAACTCCTAGCCATAACAGTAACCCCTAATCCCTAACCCTAATTCTTACCACTAAACATTACCTTAACCCTACAAACAACTCTAATACTAACCCTAACCTTAAACGCTAACCCTAACCTTATCCCTAAACATAACCTTAAAAGTTTACCCTAAACCCTAACCCTATCCCCTAACCCTAAGCCTAACCCTTAATTCTGATCCTAATCCTAACAATTAAACCTAACCCTAACCCTTAACCCTAACACTAACCCTTACCTTAATGCTGAGACCTAATTTTAGCAGTAAAGCTACCTCTAACCCTAACCCTGGACCTTAAACCTAACACTATCCCTAACTTATAACCCTAACCCTAACTGTTAACCCTCACCCTAACCCTTAACTCGGACCATAACCCTAACCCTTAACCCTAACCCTATCCCTTAATGCTAACCCTAAGCCTTAACCCTTAACCCTAATCCTATCCCTTAACCCTAACCCTAACCCCTAACCCTAACCCCAACCCTAAATCTATCTCTAGTCCCTAACCCAACCCTAACCGTTAACCCCTAATGCTAACATTAACCCTAACCCCTAATCCCTAACACCTAACCCTCACGCGAACACTAACCCCTAACTCCAAACACCTAACCCTAATCATAACCATAATTCTCACACTTCCTCCATTCTCAGAGTTAGCCAAGCCTACAATAAAACCATGCCATGCGTGAGAAGAGGCTCTGCCTGAGACCTGCATGTAGGTCTGGTCCCAAGGCCTAGGGTACGATGGTGTGGTGTGGCGATGACCCATTCTGCACACTTCTCACCATAGATTACACAGGTCCTGTGCCCTTAAAATAACCTCTAAATCTAAGCCCTAACGCTAACTCTAACACTAACCCTTAACCCTAAACTTAAGCCCTGACCCTAACGCCCAACACTAACATTAAATCCTTACCCTAATCCTTACCCATAACCCTAATGCCTAAACGTAACCCTAACGATGAACTCTAAACCTAACCCTAACCCCAAACCCTAACCATAACACTTAACTCTAACCCTAAACCTAACACGAACACTTAAACCTAAACTTAACCACTAACCCTAACACTTAACCTTAACCGTAACCGTTAACTCTCACACTAACCCTTAAACCTAACCCTAATCGTAATCTTTAACCCTAAACCTAACAGTTAACCCTTACCCTGTACCAAAACCTAACCCCTAACCTTAACCTTAACCCTAACACTTGACCCTAAAGCTAACTGTAACCATTAAACCTAACACTAACCTTTAACCCTGACCGTAACTCTAACCCCTAACCCTAAGCCCTCACCCTAATGCTAAACTTTATCCTTAACACTAACCATAATCCTATCCCTAAATCTAATTCTCAGACTTCTTGCTTTCTCAGAGTTTAGAAAGCCTACAATCCTCCCATGCCATGCGTGAAAAGAGGCTCTGCCACTGTGTCCTGCATGAAACCCAGGGACCCATACCCAGTGTACGATAGAGAAAGTTCTCGGCCACAATCCTAGACCCCTAATCCTCCCGCCTAGTGCAGACAGGGCCCGTGCCCTAAGCATAAAAAGTACGCCTAACATATAACCCTAACCTTGAACGTAACACCTAACCCTGATCCTACTGCTCACCTTATCATGTAGACCACACTGTAACCCTAACTTTAACCGCATCTCCTAAAGTTAATGCATAACACTTACACTGAGAACAACGCCTATCCCATAATTCTAACCCTAAATCTTAGCCATAACCATAAAACCTAATCCCTAACCCTAATTCTAAACTGCTATCCCTAACCTTAACACTACCAACAACCCTAACACTAACCCTAACCCTAACCCTCACCCCTAATCCTACCCTATGCCTAAAAGTAACCCTAACTCCTAACCCTTATCCCTAACCAAAAGCCCTGTCCCTAACCATAAGACTTAAGTCTCACCCTTATACCCTAACCCTAATACGAATCCTTAAGCCTAACCCCCAATCCTAACAATTAACCTTAACCCTAACTGTTAACGCTCACCCTAACCCTTAAATCAGACCAAAACCCTAACACTTAACCCTAACCCTAATCCCTAATGCTAACCCTAAGCCTTAACCCTTTACCCTAATCCTATCCCTTAAGCCTAACCCTAACCCTAATTCCTAACCCTAACCATAATCCCTAACCCTAACCCTAACACTAACCCTAACTCTGAATCTAACCCTAGCCCCTAAACCAACACTAACCCCTAACCCCTAACCCTAACACTAACACTAACTCCTAATTTCTAACCCCTGAACCACACTCGAACCCTAACCCCTAACCCCAAACAATTAACCATAACCATAACCCTAATTCTCACACTTCCTCCATTTTCAGAGTTCACCAAGCCTACAATAGAGCCATGCCATGAGTGAGAAGAGGCTCCGCCTGAGTCCTGCATGTAGGTCTGGGCCCAAGGCCCAGGTACGATGGTGTGGTGTCAAGGGGACCAATTCTGCACCCTTCTCACCATAGATTAAACAGGTCCTGTGCCCTTAAACTAACCGCTAAATCTAAGCCCTAACACTAAACCTAAACGCTAACCCTAAACCTAAGCCCTTATCCTAATGCCCAACACTAACACCAAACACTCACCCTAAACCTAACCCGTAACCCTAACCCCTAAACGTAACCCTAACCATGCACCCTATATCTAACCCTAACCCCTAACCCTAACCATAACACTTAACTCTAACCCTAAACTAACATAAACCCTTAACACTAAACCTAATCCCTAACCCTCATGCTTAACCCTAACCGTTAATCCTCACACTTACCTTTAAACCTAACCCTAATTGTAATCTTTAACTCTAAACTTAACACTTAAACCTTAACCTGTACCAAAACCTATCCCCTAAACTGAACCCTAACACTAAACCTTAACGCTAAACCTAACTGTAACTGTTAAACCTAACACTAACCTTTAACTCTGACCCTAAACCTAACCCCTAACCCTAAGGCATCACCTTAACACTAAACTTCATCCCTAATTCTAACCATAATCCTAACCCTAAATCTAATTCTCAGACTTTTTCTTTCTCAGAGTTTAGAAAGCCTATAATCCTCCCACGCCATGTGTGAAAGGAGGCCCTGCCACTGTGTCCAGGGGCCAATACCCAGCATACGATAGAGTGATTTCCCGGCGAATATGCTAGCCCCCTAACCTCTCCGCCTAGTGCAGACAAGGCACGTGCCCTAAGCATAAACACAACCCCTAACCAATAACCCTAACCATAACTGTTAACTCTCACCCTAACATTTAACCCTGACACTAACCCTAACCCGTAAACCTATCCCTAAACCTTTACCCAAAGCCTAAGCCTTAACTCTAACACTATCATTTAACCCTAGCCCTAACCCCTAAATGTTACACTAACCATGAACCCTAAGCCTAACCGTAACCCCTAACACTAACCATAACACTTAACTGTAACCCTAAACCTAACAAGACCCCTTAACCCTAACACTAACCCCTAACCCTAGCCCTTAAACTTAACCCTAAACTTTTACCCTCACACTAACCTTTAACACTAACCATAATGCTAATCTTTAACCCTAAACCTAACACTTAACTCTTACCCTGTACGAAACCCTAACCCCTGACCTTAACCCTGACAATAAACCTTAACCCTAAACCTAACTTTAACCGTTAAAACTAACACTAACCTTAACCCTAACTCTAACCCTAACCCTTAACCCTAAGCCCTCACCCTAACACTAATCGTCATCCCTAATCCTAACCATAATCCTATCCCTAAATCTTAATCTCAGACGTCTTCCTCTCTCAGAGTTTAAAAAGCCCTCACCCTAAAATTTAACCCTAAACCTAACTGTAACTGTTTAAACTAACACTAATCTTTAACCATAACCCTAACCCTTAACCTGAACCCTAAGCCAAACTCTTAACCCTAATCCTATCCCTTAACCCTAACTCTAATCCCTAACTCGAACGCTAACACTAACCCCAACCCTAAACCTAACCCTAGCCCCTAACCCAACCCTTACCCCAACCCCTAACCCTAACACTAACCCTAACCCCTAATGCCTAACCCCTAACCCTCATTTGAACACTCTCTCCTAAACCCAAATCCCTAACCCTAACCATAACCCTAATTCTCACACTTCTTCCATTCTAAGAGTTAACCAAGCCTACAATACAACCATGCCATGCATGAGAACAGGCTCCCCCTGATTCCTGCATGTAGGTCTGAGCCCAAGGCCCAGGGTACAATGCTGTGGTGTCTCAGCGACCGATTCCACACCCTTCTCACCATAGATTAAACAGGTCCTCTGACCTTAAACTAATCGCTAAATCTAAGTCCTAACACTAACCCCTACCCTAAACAGAAACCCTGACCCAAACTCCCTTCACTAACACTATACCCTTACACCAAACCTAACCCCTAAACCTAACCCCTAAACATAACCTTAACCATGAACCCTAAACCTGAACCTAAACCCTAACACTTAAGTGTAACCCTAAACCTAACACGAACCCCTAATCCTAACCCTAAACCCTAACCCTAACCCTTCACCTTTACCCTAACCGTTAACCCTCAGCTAACCCTTAAACCTAACACTAATCCTAATCTTTACCCCTAAGCCGAACACTTAACCCTAACCCTGTACCAAACCCTAATCCCTAACACTAAGCCCTCTCCCTAACACTAAACTTCATCCCTAACCCTAACCGTAATCCTAACCCTAAATCTAATTCTCAGACTTCTTGCTTTCTCAGAGTTTAGAAAGCCTACAATCCTCCCATGCCATGCATGAAAGGAGGCTCTGCCACTGTGCCCTGCATGAAACCCAGAGGCCCATACCCAGCATACGATAGAGTGGGTTCCTGGTGACAATCCCAGCCTCCGAGCCCCCCCACCTAGTGAAGACAGGGCCTGTGCCCTAAGCATAAACACTGCCCCTAACCCATAACCATAACCCTGATCATAACATCTGACCCTGATCCTATTGCTCACCTTAACATGTAAAACTCACCATAACCCTAATCCTAACCCCTTATCCTAACGTTAATGAATAATACTTACCCTGAGGACAACACCTATCCCATAATTCTAACCCTAACTCTTATTCATAACTGTAAAACCTAATACCTAATTGTAAGCTGCTAACCCTAAATTTAACCCTACCAACAGCCCTAACACTAACCCTAACCCTAACCCTTGATCCTTAAGCCTAAACCCTAACCCTAACCCTAACCCTAAGTATAAACTCTACCCCTCACCCATAACCCTAACCCTGAACATAAAACCTAACCCTGATCCTATTGCTCACCTTAACACGTAAAGCTCACCGTAACACTAACTTTAACCGCTTACCCTAACTTTAAGCATAAAACTGACCCTGAGACCAACCCCTATGCCATAATTCTAACCCTAACTCCTTACCATAACCATAACACCTAATCCCTAACCCTAATTCTAAACTGCTAAACCTAACCTTAAGCCTACAAAAAACCTTAACGGTAACACTAACCCTAACACCTAATCCTAACCCTGTGCCTGAAAATAAACCTAACCCTTAACCTTTAACCCTAATGCTAACCCATAACCCTAACCATAACACTTTACTCTAACCCTAAATCTAACACGAACGCTTAACACTAGCCCTAAACCCTAACTCTAACCCTTAAACACAAACCTAACCGTTAACACTCACACTAACCGTCAACCCTAATCCGAATTCTAATCAGCGCCCTTCTCACCGTAGATAAAACAGGTCCTGTGCCCTTAAACTAAAAGCTAAATCTCAGCCCTAACACTAACACTAACCCCTAACGGTAAACATAAGCTCCGACCGTAACGCTGAACACGAACTCTAAAACCTTACCCTAAACCTAAGCCCTAACCCTAACACTAACCCCTAAACATAACACTAACCATGAACCCTAAACCTAACCCTAACCATAACACTTAACGCTAACCCTAAAGCCTACACGAAGACTTATTCCTAACACTAACAAAAACCCTAGCCCTTAGTCTTGATCCTTATCATTAACCCTCACACTAGCCCTTAACCCTAACCCTAATCCTAATCTTTAACCCTAAAGCTAAAACTTAAGCCTAACACTGTACCAAACGCTAAACCTTAACCTTAACCCTAACCCTAAAACATAACCATAAACCTGACTGTAACGGTTAAACCTAACACTAACCTTTAACCCTAACCACTGACCTTCAGAACGCACCCTAACACTAACCTTCATCCCTAAACATTACCATAAACCTACCCCTAAATCTAATTCTCAGACTTCTTGCTTTCTCAGAGTTTAGAAAGCCTACAATTCTCCCACGTCATGAGTAAAAGGAGGCTCTGCCACTGTGTCCTGCAAGAAACCCGGGGGCCCATAACTAGTGCATGATAGAGCGGGTTCCCAGTGGCAATCCTAGTCCCTAACCCCCCCCTCCTGGTGAAGACAGGGCCCGTGCGCTAAGCAAAAACACTATCCCTAACAGATAACCCTAACTCCAAACATAAAACCTAACCCTGATCCTGTTGCTCACCTTAAAACATAAACCTAACCATAACACTAATTTATCCCCTTATGTTAACGTTAATGCATAGCACCCAAAGAAGAAGCCCTATCCCATAATTCTAAACCTAACCCCTAGCCATAACCATAACACCTCATCCATATTCTAAAGTGCCAACCCTAAACTTCAACCTACCATCAACCCTAACCCTAACCCTAACCCTTAACCCTAAGCCCTCACCCTAACACTAATCTTCATCCCTAAACCGTGCCGTAATCCTAACCCGAAATCTAATTCTCAGACTTCTTGCTTTCTCAGAGTTTTGAAAGCCTACAATCCTACTAAGCCATGCATGAAAGCCCGCTCTGCGACAGTGTCCTGCAGGAAACCAGAGGCCCATACACTGCATACGATAGAGTAGGTTACCAGCGACCATCAAAGACCCCTATCTTTGCCTCCTAGTGCATACAGGGCCCGTGCCCAGAGCATAAACCCTACCCCTCACCCATAAGACTAACCCAGAACATAACACCTAACCCTGATCATACTGCTCACCTTAAGAGGTAAAGCTCACCATAACCCTAACTTTAACACCTTATCTTAACGTTAATGCATGACACCCTGAGAAAAAGCACTATACTGTAATTCTAACGCTAACTCCTAGCCATAACCATAACACCTGATCCCGAATTCTGAAACGCCAACCCTAACCTTAACCCTACCAACAACACTAACACTAACCCTAACACCTTACCCTAACCCTACGCATAAAAATAACCCTAACCGTTGATCCTTAGTCATAACCCCTAACCTTAACCCTAACACTTAACCCTAATCCCAAGCCTAACCATTAAACATAACCCTAACACTTAACCTTAAACCTAACCTTTACCTTAATGCCTAGAGATCTAACCCTAACACTGACTTACAGTTAACACTAACCCTAACCCCCTAATGTTAACCTTAAACCTGAACCCTAACCCTAACCCTTAAACCTAATCCTATCCCTAACCCCCTAACCCTATCCCTAACTGTTAACCCTCACCCTAACCCTTAACCCTGACCCTAACCCTAAACCTGAACCCTTACCCTAAGCCTAACCCTTAACCCTAACCCTATCCCTTAACCCTAACGCCTAACCCTAACGCTAACTCCAAACCTAAACCTTACCCTGGCCCCCTAAACCAGAGTTAACACCTAACCCGTAACACTAACTCTAACCCTAACCACTAATCCCTAGCACCTAACCCTGACTCCAAGCCTAACCCCTAACTCGAAACCCCTAACCCCAACCCTAACCCTAATTCTCACACTACTTCCATTCCCAGAGTGAAGCAAGCCTACAATACAGCCATGCCATGTGTGAGATGAGGCTCCGCCTGAGTCCTGCATGTAGATCTTGTCCCAGGGCCCAGGGAATGATGTTGTGCTTTCATGATGACTCCGACCGCACCCCTCTCACCGTAGATTAACCAGGTCCTGTGCCCTTAAACTGACCGATAAATCTAAGCCCTACCACCAAAGCTAACCCCTGAACCTGAACCTAAGCCCCGAGCCTAAAGCCCAACACTAACTCTAAACCCTTACCCTAAACCTAATCCTTAACCCTAATGCTAACCCCTAAACGTAACCCTAACCGTGACCAGTAAACCTAACCCTAACCTCTAACACAAACCCTAACACATAACTCGAACCCTAAAGCTAACCCTAACCCTTAACCCTAAACCTAAACCCTAACCCTAACTCTTAACCTTAACCCTAACCGTTAACTCTCACGCTAACCTTTAATCCTAACCCTAATCCTAATCTTCAACCGTAAACCTAACACTTAACCCTAACCCTGTACCTAACCCTAACCCTATACCAAACCCTAACCCCTCATCTTAACCCTAACCGTAAACCTCAACCCTAAACCGAACTGTAACCGTTAAACCTAAGAGTAACCTTTAACCCTAACCCTAATCCCTAACCCTAAGCCCTCACCCTAACACTAAACTTCATCCTTAACCCTAACCACAATCCTAACCCTAAATCTAATTCTCAGACTTCTTGCTTTCTTAGAGTTTAGAAAGCCTGCAATCCTCCCATGCCATGCGTGAAAGGAGGCTCTACCACTGTGTCCTTCATCAAACCTACGGGCCCATACCCAGAGTACGATACAGTGGGATCCTGGTGACAATCCCAGTCCCCTAACCTCCCCCCACCCCCGCCTAAGGCAGACAGGGCCCGTGCGCTAAGCATAAACAATACCTGTAACAGATATCCCTCACCGTGAACATAACACCTAACCCTGTTCCTATTTCTCCCCTTAACACGTAAACCTCACCATGAGCCTAACTTTAACCTCTTATCCTAACGTTAGTGCATAACCCATTTCCTGAGAACATCCCCTATCCCATAATTCTAACCCTATCTCCTAGTCGTCACTGTAACACCTAATCCCTAACCCTAATTCTAAACCGCTAACTCTAACCGTAACCCTGCCTACAACCCTAACACTGACAGTAACCCTTACTTCTAACCCCAACGCTATGCCTAACAAAAACCCTTAACCCTTCACCCTAACCCCTGAGCATTACCCTAACCTTTAACCGTAATCCTAATCCTAACCATTAAACCTAACCCTAGCTCTTAAAGCTAACCCTAAACCTTACCCTCACGACTAGACCTAACCCTGACACTAACCTAACACCTAACCCTAACCATAACCCCTACAGCTAACCTTAACCCTGAACCCTAAACCTAACCCTAACACTGAACCCTCACTATTTCCCCAACCTCTAAGCCTAATCCTAACCGTTAACCCTCACCCTAACACTTAAACTGGACCATAACACTAAACATTAACCCTAACACTAAACTTTAACCCTAAACCTGAGCCCAACCCTTAACCCTAATCCTATCCTTTTACCCTAAACCTAACTCCTAAACCTAACCCTAAGACTAACCCCAATCCTAAGTCTAACCCTACCCCTTCATAAAACACTAACTCCTAACCCTAACACTTACCAAAAACCCTAATCGCTAATCCCTAACACTAACGCTTAACCTTTACCGTAACCGTTAACCCTCACCCTAACCCTTAACGCTGACCCTAACCTTAACCTTTAATCTAAGCCTTTCCTTAACCCTAACAGTAAGGAAAACCCTCACGCCAACCTTATCCCTTATCCCTAACCCTAACACTACAGCTAAAAATAACACTAACCTTTGATCCTTAAACCCAACCCCTAACACTTACTTTAACCCCAAACCCTAACCCTAATCCTAAGTATTAAACCTAACCCTATCTCTTAACCCTTACTCTAACGCCTAGATCTAACCCTAAAATCTAACCTACCACCTAATCCTAACCTTAAGCCCTAATGCTAACTCTAACCCTGAACCCTAAACCTACCCGTAAACCCTTAACACTAACCCTATCCATAAACCTTAACCCTGACCCTAACCATTACCCGCACCCAAGCATTTAACCCTGACCCTAACCCTAATCCTTAACGATAAACTTAACACTAAACCCCAACCCTAAGCCCAACACTTAACCCTAATCCTAACCCTTGACCCCTAACCATAAACCTAAGCCTAACCCCAACCTGAAACCTTAATCTTGACCCTTACCCTTAACCCTCACACTAACCCTACTCCTAATCTTTAACCATGAAGCTAACACTGAAGCCTACCCCTGTGCCAAACGCTAAACCCAAACCTTAACCCGAACCCTCAGACTTAACCGTAAACCTAACTGTAACTGTTAAACCTAACACTAACCTTTAACCCCAACCCCTAACCCAAGACCCCACCCTGACACTAATCTTCATCCCTAAACATTACCAGAATCCTACCCCTAAATCTAATTCTCAGAGTTCTTGCTTTCTCAGAGTTTAGAAAGCCTACAATCCTCCCATGCCATGAGTAAAAGGGGGCTCTGCCACTGTGTCCTGCATGAAACCCAGGAGCCCATACCCAGCGTACGATAGAGTGTGTTCCCGGGGACAATCCCATCCCCCTAACCCCCGCTCCCCGCCCAGTGCAGACAGGGCCCGTACGCTAAGTATAAACACTACCCCTAACAGATAACCCTCACCCTGAACATAACACCTAACCCTGATCCTATTGCTCACCTTAAAACATAAACCTCCCCGTAACCCTAACTTAGCCCCTTAACTTAACGTGAATGCATAACACCTTGAGAAGAAGCCCTATCCCGTAATTCTAATCCTAAACCATAGTCATAACCGTAACACCTCTTCCCTAATTCTAAAACGTCAAACCTAACCTTCACCCTACCAGCAACCCTAACCCTAACCCTAACCCCTAACCCTAAGCCCTTACCCTAACCACTAATCTTCATCCCTAAATCGTGCCGTAATCCTAACCCGAAATCTAATTCTCAGACTTCTTGCTTTCTCAGAGTTTTGAAAGCCTACAATCCTACTAAGCCATGCATGAAAGCCGGCTCTGCCACAGTGTCCTACATGAAACCCAGAGGCCCATACACTGCGTGCGATAGAGTGGGTTCCCAGCGACCATCACAGACTCCTAACTTCGCCTCCTAGTGCATACAGGGCCCGTGCCCTAAGGATAAACCCTACCCCTCACCCATAACCCTAACCCAGAACATAACACCTAACCCTGATCCTACTGCTCACCTTAACAGGTAAAGCTCACCGTAACCCTAACTTTAACCCCTTATCTTAACGTTAATGCATGACACCCTGAGAACAAGACCTGTACTGTAAATCTAACGCTAACTCCTAGCCATAACCATAACACCTAATCCCTAATTCTGAAACGCCAACCCTAACCTTAACCCTACCAACAACACTAACACTAACCCTAACCCCTTACCCTAACCCTACGCCTAAAAATAACCCTAACCTTTGATCCTGAGTCATTACCCATAATCTTAACCCTAACCCTCAACCCTAATCCCAATCCTTAACCATTAAACTTAACCCTAACTCTTAACCCTAACCCTGACCTTTACCCTAATGCCTAGAGATTTAACTGCAACACTGACCTACAGTTACACTAACCCTACCCTCTAATGCTAACCTTAAACCTGAACCATAAACCTAACCCTTAACCATAACCCTATCCCTAACCCCCTTACCCTAACTCTAACTCTTAACCCTCACCCTAACCCTCAACCTTGACCCTAACCTTAAACCTTAATCCTAACCATGCGTTTCATGAGCCTCTGCCTTTGTCCTGCGTGACAGTTGAAGCCCAACACCCAGGGTAAGATGAAGTGGGGACGCAGCCTTGCTCCACACCCACAGTGCCCCGTACATTAGACGGGGCCCGTGCCCTAACACACACCGTTAAACGTAAGCCCTAACCCTATCACTAAACCAAACCCTTCGTAAGCCCCGAATCTAACTCCTAACAGTAACCCTAATCCCTGACCCTTACTCTTGCCTCTCACCCTAAACCTAAACCCAACCACTAAACATAATCCTAATCTCTAACCCTAACAGTAATCCTAACCCTAATTCTAACCTAAAACCCTAACCCCTAAATCTAATCCTAGTCCCTAACACCTAACCTTACCCTAAACCGAATTCCAATTCTCAGAGTTCTTCAATTCAAAAACTTAAAAAAGCCTACAATCCACCAATGCCGTGTCTGAGATGAGCGTCCGCCCCTATGTCCTGCATGACAGGCAGGCGCCAATGCCCAGGGTACTATGGAGTGGAGTCCTGGGGTCTGTAGGCTTGCTAAACTCCAGTTTGGAAGAATTGCTATAGTCATATATAGGGATGCTTACATTTACTTATAGAAAGCAACTATTGATGTGTGATTTGTAGGCTTGCCTTACTCTAGTTTGGATGAAGAAGCTGAATCATATATAGGAATATTAGCTTTGAGTTAGAGGAAGCATCTATGGGGGGTGCTTTTTTGGCTTGTTAAACTCTGGTTTGGAAGAAGTTCGAGAGTCTTATATAGGAACGATATCATTCATTCAGAGAAAGCAATTATAGGGAGTTGGTTTGTAGGCTTGCTAAGCTCTAGTTTGGAGGAAGGCGAGAGTCATATATAGGAATGCTTACGTTCACATAAAGCGTCTACGGGGGTACGGATTCTAGGCTTCCTAAACTCTAGCTTGGAAAAAGAGGACAGTTACGTATAGGAACTCTCGGCGGGGGATTTGTAGCATTGCTAAAATCTTAGATTGGAAAAGTTGCGAGAGTCATACATAGGAATGTTAACATTCACTCAATGAAAGCAACTATAAGGGGTGCTTTCCAGGCTGGCTACACTCTAATTTGGAAAAAGTGCGACAGTCATATATAGGAAGGCTTATATTCACTCAGACAAAGCAATTATGTGTAGGTGTATAGTAGGCATGCTAACTCTAGTTTGGAAAATTTTGAGAGCCATGTATAGGAAAACTTACAGTAACTTAGAGAAAGCAACGAACAGGGGTGGAGTGTAGGCTTTCTAAACTCTAGTTTCGAGGAAGTGCCATAGTCATATATAGGAACGCTTAAATTCGTTCAGAGAAAACAGCTGTCGGGGATTGGTTTGTAGACTTATTCAACTCTAGTTTGGAAGAAGTGCGAGAGACATATATAGGAATGTTTACATTGACTCAAAGAAAGCAACTATGGGGGAGTGTTATTTTGGCATGCCAGATGTTAGTTAAGAAGAGGTACAAGACTCATATATAGGAACGCTTACATTCACACAGCGAGAGCAACTACGGAGTAGTGTCAGGTAGACATATTAAAGTCTAGCTTGGGAGAAGTTCCAGAGTCCTATATAGGAAAGGTAACAGCCACTTTGAAAAAGCAAGTTTTGGCGGGTGGTTTGTAGGCCTGCAAAACCCTGTTTTGGTTGAAGTGTGAGAGTCATATATGAGAACGCTTACATTCACTCAGAGAAAGCAATGATGGGGTTGTTTGTAGGCTTACTAAACTGCAGTTTGGAAGAAGCACGAGAATCACATATAGGAGCACATACATTTTGACGCACTGAAAGTAACTATGGGGTGGTGTTTTATAGGCATGCTAAACTCTAGTTTGGACGAAGTTTGAGAATCACATATAAGAAAGCTTAGAGTCACTTAGAGAAAGCAAATCTCTGGGTGTGGAATGTAGGCCTGCTAAACTCTATTTTGGTTTAAGAGTGAGAGTCATATATGGGAAGGCTTACATTCCCTCAGAGAAAGCAACGACGGCGTGGTGGTTTGTAGGCATACTAAACTCTAGTTTGGAAGAAGTAGGAGAATGATATATGGGAACGCTTACATTCGCGTAGAGAAAGCAATTATGGGGTGGCGTTTTTGTAGCCATGCTAATCTCTAGTTTGGAAGAAGTTAAGGAGTAATATATAGGAAAGGGTACAGTCATAGAAACCAACTCTCGGGGGATGTTTTGTACACCTGCAAAACTCCAGTTTGGAAGTGGGAGAGAGTCATATTGGGGACCGCGTGCATTCACTCAGAGAAATCAATGATGGGATTGTGATTTGTAGGCATAGTCAACTCTAGTTTGGAAGAAGTACGAGAATCGTATATAGGAACGCTTACCTTCACGCAGAGAAAGCAACTATGGAGTGATGTTTGTATGCCTACTAAAATATAGTTTGGAGGAAGTTCGAGAGCCATATCTGGGAAGCTTACAGTCACTTAGAGAAAGCAACCCTCGGGGGTGTTTCGTAGGCCTGCTAAACTCTATTTTCAATGAAGTGTTAGAATAATATATGGGAACTCAGTGAAAGCAACGTTGTGGTTGTGGTTCCTAGAAGAAGCAAGAGAATCACATGTAGAACCGCTTACATTCCGGCACCGAATGCAACTATGGGGTGGTGTTTTGTAGGCTTGCAAAACTCTAGTTTGGACGAAGTTTGAGAGTCATATATAGGAAAGTTTACAGTCACGTAGAGAAAGCAACTCTCTGGGTGTGGAATGTAGAGTTATTTTGGTTGAAATAGAGTTATTTTGGTTGAAATGTGAGAGTCATATATGGGAACGCTTACATTCACTCAGAGAAAACAACGTTTGGGTGGTGGTTTGTAGGGCATACTAAACTGTAGTTTGGAAGAAGTATGAGAGTCCTATATAGGAACACTTACATTGACACAGAGAAAGCACTTATGGCATCAGGTTTTGTAGGCATGCTAAACTGCAGTTTGGAAGAAGTTGGAGAACCTTATACAGGAAAGATTACCGTCACCTAGGGAAAGCAACTCTCGGGAGATTTTTTTGTACACATGCTAAACTCTAATTTGGATGAAGTGTGAGAGTCAAACATGGGACCGCTTACATTCCCTCAGAGAAACAACACTGGGGTGGTTTTTGTAGGCATACTAAATAGTTTGGAAGAAGTACGAGAATGATATTTGGGAAGGCTTACATTCACACAGAGAAAGCAACTACGGGGTGGTGTTTTGTAAGCATGCTATAGTTTGGAAGAAGTTCTAAACCTGAACAGTCATTTAGAGAAAGCAACTCTTGGTGGGTGATTTTTAGGTCTGCTAAATTGTATTTTGAAAGAAGTACCAGAGTCATATATACTAATGCTTACATTCATGCAAAGAAAAAACCATGGGGTGATGTTTTGTGGGCATGTTAACCTGTAGTTTGGAAGAAGTTGGAGAGTCTTATTTAGGAAAGCTTACAGTCACCTAGAGAAAGCAACTCTCGGGAGAGCCTTTCTTGGCCTGCTAAACTCTACTTTGCATCAATTGTGAGAGTCAAACATGGGAATGCTTTCATTCATTCAGAGAACGCAACGTTTGGGTGGTGGTTTGTAGGCATTCTAAACTGTATTTTGGAGGAAGTACGAGAGTCATGTATATGAACGCTTACATTCATGCAGAGAAAGCAACTGTGGGGTGGTTTCTAGGCATGCTAAACTCTAGTTTGGACGAAGTTTGAGAATCACATATAAGAAAGCTTAGAGTCGCTTAAAGCAAATCTCTGGGTGTGGAATGTAGGTGTGCCAAACTCTATTTTGGTTTCAGAGTGAGAGTCATATATGGGAAGGCTTACATTCACTCAGAGAAAGCAACGATGGTGTGGTCATTTGTAGGCGTACTGAACTCTAGTTTGGAAGAAGTAGGAGAATGATATATGGGAACGCTTACATTCATGCAGAGAAAGCAATTATGGGGTGGCTTTTTTGTAGCCATGCAAATCTCTATTTTGCAAGAAGTTAAAGAGTAATATATAGGAAAGCGTACCGTCATTTATAGAAACCAACTTTCGGGGGATGATTTGTAGGCCTGCAAAACTCTACTTTGGAAGAAGGGGGAGAGTCATATGGGGGACTGGGTATATTCACTCGGAGAAATCAACGATGGGGTTGTGGTTTGTAGGCATACTAAACTCTAGTTTGGAAGAAGTACGAGAATCATTTATAGGAACGCTTACATTCATGCAGAGAAAGCAACTATGGAGTGATGTTTGTATGCCTACTAAACGATAGATTGGAGGATGTTCGAGAGTCATATCTGGAAAGCTTACAGTCATTTAGAGAAAGCAACTCTCTGGGGGTGGTTCGTAGGCCTGCTAAACTCTATTTTCAATGAAGTGTTCGAATCATATACAGGAACGCTTACATTCACTCAGAGAAAGCAACGTTGGGGTGGCCGTTTTTGAGCATACTAAACTCTACTTTGGAAGAGGTACGAGAGACATACATAGGAACGCTTACATTAACACAGAGAAAGCAAATACGGGGTGCTGTAATGCAGGCATGCTAAACTATAGATTGGAAGAAGTTCGAAAGCTGACAGTCACTTAGAGAAAGCAACTCTTGCGGGTGATTTTTAGGTCTGCTAAATTGTATTTTGAAAGACGTACAAGAGTCATATATACAAACGCTTACATTTATGCAGAGAAAGAAACTATGGGGTGATGTGTTGTTGGTATGCTAAACTGCAGTTTGAAAGGACTTCCAGAGTGTTATATAGGATAGCTACAGTCACCTGAGAAAACAACACTCGGGACAGCTTTGCAAGCCTCTAAACACTAATTAGCAGCAATTGTGAGAGTCAAATATGGGAAAGCTTACATTCACGGAGAGAACACAACGTTTGGGTGGTGGTTTGTAGGCATAATAACTGTAGGTCGGAAGAAGTAGGAGAGTCATATATATGAACAGTTACATTCACGCAGAGAAAGAAACTGTTGGGTGGTGTATGTACGCATGTTAATCTATACTTTGAAGGAAGTTTGAGAGTCATATCTGGGGAAAATTACAGTCACATAGCTAAATCAACCATCGGGGACTGGTTTGTAGGTCTGCTAAATTCTATTTTCGAAAAAGTGATTCATATAAGGGAATGCTTATGTTCACTCAGAGAAAGCAACGATGCGGTGGTGTATTGTTGGCATGCTAAACTTTAGTTTGGAAGAAGTTCGAGAGTTTTACATAGGAAAGCTTACATTCACCTAGAGAAAGCAACTCTCAGGATGTGGTTTATAGGCCTGGTGAACTCTAATTTGGATCAAGTGTGAGAGTCATACATATGAGTTCCAAAATACAGTTTAGTATGCCTACAAACCACCAGCCTAACATTGCTTTCTCTGAGTGGATATAGGCCTTCCCTTATATGAATCTCGGACTGCTTTCAAAATGCAATTTGCCGGACCTACAAAACACCGCCCGAGAGTTGCTTTCTCTCACTATAAGCTTTCCTATATATGACTTTGGGACATAGTTTAGCATGCCAACAAAAGGCCACCCCATAGTTTGCGTGAATGTAAGCGTTCCTATGCATCACGCTCGTACTTCTTCCAAAGTATAGTACACCTACCAACCACCTCCCCAACGTTGCTTTTTCTGAGTGAATGTAAGCATTCTTTTATTCTCGTACTTCCTCCAAACTCCAGTTTAGTGTGACTAAAAATCACCACCGCAACCTCGCTTTCTCTGAGTGAATGTTAGCGTTCCCATTTATGATTCACACTTCATCCAAAATAGAATTTAGCAGAACTACAAACCGGCCCCCAAGGGTTGCTTTCTCTGTGAGACTGTAAGCTTTCCTATTACTCTTAACTTCTTCGCAACTAGAGATTTGCATGCCTACAAAACACCACCCCATAGTTGCCCTCTCTGCGTGAATGTAAGCACTCATATATATGACTCTGCTACTTCTTCCAAAATACAGTTTAGTATGCTTACAAACAACCAACCAAACGTTGCGTTCTCTGAGAGAATGTTAGCGTTCCCAAGTATGACTGTTCCAAATGATGCAAAGTAGAGTTTAGCAGGCTTACAAACTATCTCTCGAAAGTTGCTTCCTCTGGGGGACTGTAAGCTTTCCTATAAAAGACTGTCGAACTTCTTCGAAACTACATTTCAGCACGCCAACAAAACATCACCACATAGTTTCTTTCTCAGCATAAATATAAGCGATTTTATATATGACTCTTGTACTTCTATCAAAATACAATTTAGCAGACCTCAAAATCAACCGCCGAGAGTTGCTTTCTCTAAGTCACTGTCAGCTTTCGAACTTCTTCCAAATTATATTTTATCATGCCTACAAAACACCACCCCATAGTTGCTTTCTCTGCGTCCATATAATCGTTCATATATATGACTCTCGTACTTCTTCCAAACTGGAGTTAGTATACCTACAAACCGGCACCCCAATTTACCTTTCTCTGAGTGAATGAAGCGTATCCATGTATGCCTCTTTCACTTCATCCAAATTAGAGTTTAGCGGCCCACAAACCACCTCCTGTGAGTTGCTTTCTCTAGGTGATTGTAAACTTTCCTATATAAGACTCTCGAACTTCTTCCAAACTACAGTTTAGCATGCCAACAATACAGCGCCCCATCGTTGATTTCTCTGAGTGAACATAAGCGTTCCCATATATGACTCTCACTCTTCTTCCAAAATAGAATTTAGCAGACCTACACAACACACGATGGTTCCAATTCTCTAGGTGACTTTAATTTTTCCCACATATGACTCTCGAACTTCCTCCAAACTAGATTATGATGATTACATAGGCCACCCCACAGTTGCTTTCTCTGCGTGAATGTAACCGTTCATATATGACTCTCCTACTTCTTTTGAACTACAGCATTTATTCCTACAAACCATCACGACAACGTTCTTTCTGTGAGTGAATGCAAGCGTTCTCACACTTCATCCAAATTACAGTTTAGCAGACCTACCAACAAACTACAGAGATTTGTTTTTCTCTGTGTCACTGTAATCTTTCCTATGTAAGGCTCTCGAACTTCTTCCAAACCACAGTTTAGCATGCCAACAAAATACGATCACAGAGTTGCTTTCTCTGCGTGAATGTAAGCATTCGTATATATGACTCTCCTACTTCCTCCAAAATACAGTTTAGAATGCTTACAAACCACCACCCAAACGTTGCGTTCTCTGAGTCAATGTAAGCGTTCCCATGTTTGACTCTCACAATTGATGCAATCTAGAATTTAGCATGCTTAGAAACAATCTCCCGAGAGTTGCTTTCTCTGGGTGACTGTAAACTTTCCTATGTAAGACTCGCGAACTTCTTCCAAACTACAGTTTAGCATGCCAACAAAACACCGCACCATAGTTGATTTCTCTTCGTGATCATAAGCGTTCCCATATATGACTCTCATTCTTCTTTCAAAATAGAATTTAGCAGATCTACAAAATGGCCCCCGATGGTTGCTTTCTCTAAGTGACTGTAATTTTCCCCAGATATGACTCTCGAAATTCTTCCAAACTACAGATTAGCATGCATACATACGCCACCCAACAGTTGCTTTCTCTGCGTGAATGTAACCGTTCATATATGACTCTCCTACTTCTTCCGAACTACAGTTATTATGCCTACAAACCACCACCCAAACGTTGTGTTCTCTGAGTGAATGTAAGCGTTCCCATGTTTGACTCTCACAATCGCTGCTTGTTAGAGTTTAGCAGGCTTGCAAAGCTCTCCTGAGTGTTGCTTTCTCTAGGTGACTGTAAGCTATCCTACATAACACTCTCGAACTTCTTCCAAACTGCAGTTTAGCATCCCCACAACACATCACCCCATAGTTTCTTTCTACGCATGAATGTAAGCGTTTGTATATAAGACTCTGACACGTCTTTCAAAATACAATTTAGCAGACTTAAAAAATCACCCGCCAAGAGTTGCTTTCTCTAAGTGACTGTCAGCTTTCGAACTTCTTCCAATCTATAGTTTAGCATGCCTGCACTACAGCACCCCGTATTTGCTTTCTCTGTGTTAATGTAAGCGTTCGTATTTATGTCTCTTGTACCTCTTCCAAAGTAGAGTTTAGTATGCTCACAAACGGCCACCCCAACGTTGCTTTCTCTGAGTGAATGTAAGGGTTCCTGTATATGATTTTAACACTTCTTTGAAAATAGAGTTTAGCAGGCCTACGAACCACCCCCCGAGAGTTTCTTTCTCTAAATGACTGTAAGCTTTCCAGATATGACTCTCGAACATCCTCCAAACTATAGTTTAGTAGGCATACACACATCACTCCATAGCTGGTTTGTCTGCGTGAATGTAACCGTTCATATATATGACTTTCCTACTTCTTCCGAACTACAATTAAGGCCACAAACTGCAACCCAAACCTTGCGTTCTGAGTGGATGTAAACCTTCCCATACTTGACTTTAAGAGTTGGTGCAAATTATCAGGCTTAGAAACCATCTCCCAAGAGTTGCTCTCTCTAGGTGACTGTAAGCTTTGCTATATAAGATTCTTTTTTTTTTTTTTTTTTTTTTTTTTTTTTTTATTTTTTATTTTTTATTTATTTATCTTTTATTTCAGCATATTATGGGGATACAAATGTTTAGGTTACATTTATTTCCCTTGCCCCGCCCCCAGTCAGAGCTTCAAGTGTGTCCATCCCCAGACGGTGCGCATTGCACTCATTATGTATGTATATACCCATCCCCTCCACCGCCCCCCCCCGCCACATCTGCCTGACGCCCGCTGAATGCTATTCCTATATGTGCACGTAGGTGTTGATCAGTTAAAACCAATTTGATGGTGAGTACATGTGGTGCTTATTCCTGCATATTTTTATTTATTTTTTTTTATTATTATTTTTTTATTATATATATATATTTTTTCAATTTAGTTTTACAGAATCAAAGAGTCTAACAGTATATCTTGTTAGATACAGTATGTCCTCATAATGTATACATTATTTCTTGTACAATGATATGAAATAATATGGGAAATATTCATGATAAATTATTAAGTGAACAGTGCAAGTTAAAAACAATAGTTTCATATTTTTTTCCCCACCCCCCCTTTCCCGAGTCAGCACCTTCAAGTGTTACCACTCCCCAAACGGTGTGCAATGCACTCATTGTGTAGGCATACCCCCATCCCCTCCCCCACCCCCCACCTCAGTCTGATGTCCAATTGGTGTCATTCCCAGATTTGTATTTAGGAGATGATCAGGGAAACCAATTTTCTGGTGAGTACATGTGATGCTTGTTTTTCCATTCTTGGGATACTTCACTTAATATAATGGGTTCCAACTCTCTCCAGGAGAACCATAGAGATGTCGTATCTTCATCATTCCTTATAGCTGAGTAATATTCCATGGTATACATATACCACAGCTTACTAATCCAATCATGTATTGATGGGCATTTGGGTTGTTTCCACATCTTTGCTATTGCGAATTGTGCTGCTATAAACATTTGGGTACACGTACCTTTGTTATAGAATGATCTTTTTTCCTTTGGGTATATGCCCAGTAATGGGATTGCTGGGTCAAATGGCAGGTCTACTTGAATCTGTTTAAGATACCTCCATAATGCTTTCCACAGGGGTTGCACTAGTTTGCAGTCCCACCAGCAGTGTATTAGTGTTCCTGTCTCTCCACACCCACGCCAACATGTGTTGTTTTGGGTTTTTTTGATAAAGGCCATTCTCACTGGGGTTAAGTGATATCTCATTGTGGTTTTGATTTGCATTTCCCTGATGATTAGAGATGTTGAACACTTTTTCATATGTTTGTTAGCCATTTTTATATCTTCTTTTGAAAAATTTCTATTCATGTCCTTTGCCCACTTTTTGATAGGGTTGCTTGATTTTTTCTTGCTGATTTTCCTGAGTTCTAAATAGATTCTTGTTATCAGTCCTTTATCTGATGTGTAGTATGCAAAAATTTTTTCCCATTCTGTAGGTGGTCTGTTTATTCTCTGGACTGTTTCTTTGGCTGTGCAGAAGCTTTTTAGTTTAATCAT
Organism: Eulemur rufifrons; assembly: GCF_041146395.1. Taxonomy (NCBI): domain Eukaryota; kingdom Metazoa; phylum Chordata; class Mammalia; order Primates; family Lemuridae; genus Eulemur; species Eulemur rufifrons. Next base: position 267,795 of record NW_027182918.1, on the reverse strand, counting down.
GTCCCATTCATTTATTTTTGTTGCTGCTGTGATTGCCTTGGGGGTCTTCTTCATAAATTCTCTGCCTAGGCCAATGTCTGTAAGAGTCTTTCCTATATTTTCTTCTAGAATTCTGATTGTATCACGCCTAAGGTTTAAGTCTGTTATCCACCGTGATTTGATTTTTGTGAGAGGTGAAAGCTGTGGGTCCTGTTTCATTCTTCTGCAAGTGGCTAACCAATTCTCCCAGCACCATTTGTTGAATAGGGATTCTTGTCCCCGGAGTATATTCTTTCCCGCTTTGTCAAAAATTAGGTGACTATATGAGGATGGTTCTATATTTGGATTTTCTGTTGTGTTCCACTGGTCTGTGTCCCTGCACTTGTGCCAATACCAGGCTGTTTTAAGAACCACGGCCTTGTAATATAGTTTGAGGTCTGGCAAATTAATACCTCCCATTTTGTTTTTATTGCTTAAAATTGCTTTTGCTATACGGGGTCTTCTTTGATTCCATACAAATTGTATAATTATTTTCTCTATGTCTGTAAAGAATGATGTTGGTAATTTAATAGGGATTGCATTGAATTTGTAGATCACTTTGGGTAGTATAGACATTTTAACAATGTTGATTCTTCCGATCCACGAGCATGGTATATTTTTCCATCTATTTGCAAGTTCTGCTATTTCTTTTCTCAGTGTTTCATAGTTTTCCTTATAGAGGTCCTTTACCTCTTTAGTTAGATATATACCTAGATATTTTATTTTCTTTGTTGCTATTTTGAAGGGTATTGAGTCTTTAATTTGGTTTTCCGATTGACTGTTATTGGCATATATAAATGCCTCTGATTTGTGTATATTAATTTTGTAGCCTGAGACTTTGCTGTATTCGTTAATCAATTCCAGGAGTCTCTTGGTTGAATCCTGGGGGTTTTCCAGATATAACATCATATCATCAGCAAAAAGTGAGAGTTTGATCTCTTCCTTCCCTATTTGGACTCCCTTGATTTTGCTCTCTTGCCTGATAGCTCTCGCAAGGACTTCCAATACTATGTTGAAAAGTAATGGAGACAATGGGTAGCCCTGTCTGGTTCCAGTTCTAAGTGGGAGTGCTTTCAGTTTTTCCCCATTCAGTATGATGTTGGCTGTGGGTTTGTCATATATGGCTTGTATCATTTTTAGGTAGGTTCCATCAATGCCTATTTTGTTAAGCGTTTTTATCATAAAAGGGTGTTGAATTTTGTCAAATGCTTTTTCTGCATCTAATGAGAGTATCATATGATTTTTGTTTTTGCTTCTATTTATGTGGTGAATTACATTTATAGATTTACGTATGTTGAACCACCCCTGCATCTCGGGGATGAAGCCCACTTGGTCGTGGTGGATTACTTTTTTGATAAGTACTTGGATTCGATTTGCTAGTATTTTATTGAAAATTTTTGCATCTATATTCATGAGGGAAATTGGTCTGTAGTTCTCTATTTTTGTTGAGTCCTTTCCAGGCTTTGGTATTAATGTTATATTGGCTTGGTAGAACGTGTTGGGGAGAACTCCATCCTTCTCAATATTGGAGAATAGTTTATGTAGGATGGGCACCAGTTCTTCTTTGTATGTATGGTAAAATTCAGGTGTGAACCCATCTGGACCAGGGCTTTTCTTTTTGGGAAGGTTTTTTATTGCTGTTTCGATTTCAGTTCTTGATATTGGTCTGTTCAGGTACTCTATTTCTTCCTGGTTGAGCCTGGGAAGACTATGTGTCTCTAAAAATTTGTCCATTTCCTCCACGTTCTCCAGTTTGTGTGCATAAAGATTTTTATAGAATTCATAGATGATATCTTGTATCTCTGTAGCATCGGTTGTGATTTCTCCTTTCATGTTCCTAATGGAGGTTATTAGAGATTTTACTTTTGTGCTCTTGGTTAGTCTAGCCAGAGGTGTGTCTATTTTGTTTATCTTTTCAAAGAACCAACTTTTTGTTTTATTAATTTCCCTTATAGTTTCTTTGTTGTCCTTTTCATTTAGTTCTGATTTGATCTTAGTAATTTCTCGCCTTCTGCTGGGTTTGGGATCGTTCTGTTCTTCTTTCTCCAGCTCTTTGAGTCTATTCGTTAGGTTGTCTATTTGCATGTTTTCTGTCTTTTTGATATAGGCATTTATGGATATGAATTTTCCTCTCAGGACTGCTTTAGCTGCATCCCATAGATTTTGATAAGTTGTATCTCCATTGTCATTTAATTCAAAGAAATTTTTGATTTCCATCTTGATTTCTTCTTTTATAGAATAATTATTCAGGAGAAGGTTATTTAGCTTCCATGACTTTGAGTAAGAGTGAGGGTTTCTGTTTGTGATCATTGTTACTTTTATTCCGCTGTGATCTGAGAAGATGCATGGTATAATTTCTATTTTTTTGAATTTTTGAAGACATGATTTATGTCCTAAGACATGGTCAATCTTAGAGAATGTCCTGTGAGCTGATGAGAAGAATGTATATTCTGTGGACTTTGGGTAGAATGTCCTATAGATGTCAGCCATGCCCATTTGTTCTAGCATTCTATTTAGGTCCATTATGTCTTTGTTTATTTTCTGTTTAGAGGATCTGTCCTGTACTGTCAGTGGGGTGTTAAAGTCTCCAGCTACTACAGTATTATTATCTATCATCTGGTTCAGATCTAGTAGGGTTTGCTTTATGAATCTAGGTGCACCTAGGTTGGGTGCATATATATTGAGTATAGTCATGGCTTCTTGTTGAATTGTGCCCTTGACCAGTATGTAGTAGCCATTTTTGTCTTTTATTATTTTTGTTGGTTTGAAAGCTAAGTTATTGGAAATTAAGATTGCCACACCAGCTTTCTTTTCGTTACCGTTTGCTTGAAATACCGATTTCCATCCTTTTACTTTCAGTCTAAATGCATCTTTGCTCGTTAGGTGGGTTTCTTGGAGACAGCAGATACTTGGCTTGTGCTTTTTTATCCATTGGGACAGTCTATGTCTCTTGAGCGGGGAATTCAAGCCATTCACATTTATTGAGAAAACTGATAAGTGAGACGGTTTTTTGTTCAGCTTGTTGGGTAGAACTTCATTGCAATGTTTTCTCTCCTGAGCCATTGTGGTATCTGGAATTTGATCTTTAGCTCTTGAGTAGTTTTACATTCGTGGATCTTTCTTGTGCTGGTCCGTGTGTAACTCTCTTTTGAGTACTTCTTGCAGGGCTGGTCTTGTCTTGGTGAATTCCCTCAACCTTTGTTTATCTGAGAATGTCTTGATTTCTCCTTCGTATAGAAAACTTAGCTTAGCTGGGTACAAGATTCTAGGCTGGGCATTATTCTGTTTCAGAAGCGTGAAAATGGGGCCCCAAGCTCTTCTTGCTTGTAAGGTTTCAGCTGAGAAATCTGGCGTAATTCTGATGGGTTTTCCTTTGTAAGTTACCTGTTTCTTTCTCCTTACAGCTCGGAGAAGGGACTCTTTAGTGGATATTTTGGTCAGCCTGATGACTACGTGGCGTGGTGTTTTCCTATTTGCTATGAATCTCCCAGGGGTCCTTTGAGCTTCTTGAATCTGTATGTCTAGAGTATTGGCAAGGCCTGGAAAATTTTCCTCGATTATGTCTTCAAATAGCTTGTCCAACCCTTGCTTATTGTCTTCTTCACCCTCAGGGATGCCAATAACTCTCAAGTTAGGTTTCTTCACATAATCCCACATTTCTTGAAGACTCAGATCATTTCTCTTACTTTTTTGATCTATCTCTGTGACTGACTTATTTAGTTGAAAGGAGTTATCTTCAATTTCTGAAATTCTTTCCTCTGTTTGATCTACCCTGCTTTTGAGACTTTCCACAGTGTTTTGTAGCTCTCTGAGTGAATTCTTCATTTCTAGGAGTTCAGTTTGGTTTTTCTTCAATATTTCAATTTCTTTAGTGAATTTTTCCTCCAAATCCTGAATTTTTTTTGCATTTTCCTTGTGTTGTCTGTCCATTGATTCTTGTATATTATTTAGCTTGTTTATGATCCATAATTGGAATTCTTCCTGTGACATGTTGGTGTTTTGAGTCTGGTTTGTGTCAAATGGTTGAGAGCCGGTATTTCTCTTTGGGGGTGAGCTTTCTGTTTGATTCTTTGTGCTTCCTGTGTTTTTTCGCTGGGCCCTTCCCATCTAGATTAATCGTTGGATCTTTACTTATAGATTTAGTCTGGTTAACAGCACTCTCTGTGCTCTATTCTTAGGCTGTGGAGTAGTCTAGGTATATTGCTTCCTTTGGCAAGAGGGGAAGACTGTTGTGAATTGATTAGAAATTTTTCTATTTCAGTTGGGGGACTGCTTCTGATGGGTCCAATCCTAGAGGATTGGAGTGATCCAAGACTGCTTTGGTGAGTTAGGACACTGTGTTGTAGTCTTTCAGAGGGCAGGCAGGGTCCACACTAGTAGTGGGCCAAAATTCTCTTTGTTTGTTTGTTTCCCTTTGGTTCTTCCTCTATAGGGGTGGTTTCTGTCTCTATCTGCAGGAAAAATACTAGTTGTGGGGAGTGGATGGTGCCCTCGCTCGCTCAGCGCCCCATTTGCCGCAACTCCCACAGGCAAAAGTCTGCCTTGGCCCAATGTCCCCAGGGACCAGGCTCCACACTCTCGCTTCTGGAGAAGTAGTCAATGTTTAGACGTGGGTGGGGACCCTATATAAGGTCTGTGGACCTGGGGAGGGGGCCGTCCAGGGAGCCTCTTGGCACCCTATTGCTCCGCAGTGACTTGGCTGTGGGCCCCAAGATGGCTATTGCGCACCCGTAGATCGCCGGCGTTGGGAGTGACTACTCAGGTTCCGGTATGTACCAGAGCCAGGGGCCTGGCCCGTTCCCAAGCTCAGCGTGGGTTCCCAGTTAGAAGGCAAAAAGAGAGAAGAAATAAGGAAAAAGAAAAAAGAAAAGAAAAGAAAAGAAAAGAAGTGAAAAGAAAGAACAGAAGGAGAAGAAAAGGAAAGAGAAAAGAAAAGGAGAAGAGAAGAGGAAAAAAAGAAAAAAAAAAAAATAAATAAAAATAAAAAAATAAAAAATAAAAAAAATAAAAAAAATAAAAATAAAAAAAAAAACAAAGACAAAAACAAAAACTAAACTAACAAATAACACAAAGAGACCTAACCCAGAAACAGCGAAAACACAAACACAAAAGAACAAAAACAGAGCTACACACCACCACAACGCATCACTAAACGAAGGGATACACAATTCTGAAGTATACAGTTCAGCGGCTCAATGATCGTGTTTTTGCGCCTTAGCGTAGCTCCGCCCCTTCACGCCCGCTCCATTGGTTCCGGAGCAGCAACTCAGTGTTTATTTTACGTCTTAGCGCAGCTCCGCCCCTTCACGCCGGCTCCGTTGGTTCCGGAGCGGCAACTCAGTGTTTATTTTAAGTCTTAGCGCAGCTCCGCCCCTTCACGCCGGCTCCGTTGGTTCCGGAGCGGCAACTCAGTGTTTATTTTACGTCTTAGCGCAGCTCCGCCCCTTCACGCCGGCTCCGTTGGTTCCGGAGCGGCAACTCAGTGTTTATTTTACGTCTTAGCGCAGCTCCGCCCCTTCACGCCGGCTCCGTTGGTTCCGGAGCGGCAACTCAGTGTTTATTTTACGTCTTAGCGCAGCTCCGCCCCTTCACGCCGGCTCCGTTGGTTCCGGAGCGGCAACTCAGTGTTTATTTTACGTCTTAGCGCAGCTCCGCCCCTTCACGCCGGCTCCGTTGGTTCCGGAGCGGCAACTCAGTGTTTATTTTAAGTCTTAGCGCAGCTCCGCCCCTTCACGCCGAGTGCCGCCGGCGAAGATGGCGCGGGCCCAGAGACCAGCGGGGGGCGCCGGGGAGAGAGAGCTGCTGGGCACCTTATGGCTCCCGAGCGGTTCCGACTTTGCTTTCAAGATGGCGCCCGCAGCGCTCCGGGGTCGGAGGGGGACCGGCTCCCCGGCAGGCAGAGACCAGGGACCGCCGCTGCCGGGGGGTTTGGCGGGCAAAGCCGCCGGGGGCCACCGGCTGAAGAACCACCGACAAAAGTAGCGCAGAGGTACAGCGCAATTCGCTGATCGGGGATTGATCGTGCCCCTCCCCCCTGGCACAGGTCCGTCCCTTCTCGCTAAGGACTGTCTCAGCCGAGACTTCCCAGGTTCCAAGCTATTCTCCCGAAAAAGCCTCCTGTCTGCAATGCCCTACGTCTCGCTCGGAGATTCTGCTCTGGCTTGCGAGGGGGTCTCCAAGCAATTGGGGGTGGAGGTCAGTGAGGAGCGCAAGCCGCTTTTCCTAAAGACTGCCCCCGCCCCACCTGGGGGCGGGCGCAGCCGCCTGCGCTCCGCTGGCTACTGTCTGTTCCGCGCCTTCCGCAGAGTTCCGCGATCTAAATTTCTGTTCACCTCAGACCTCACTTGCTCTGTTTGTCCCACGCTGATTCTCCGTGGATTCACACCGCTGTTCCTGTGTGGGAGCGGTCCTCTAGCGTTGTGGCAGGTCTGGATCCACGGTTCGTCGCCGGAGCGCAGATCCGAGCAGTCACCGCCACTCCGCCATCTTCCGAATATCTGCTATATAAGATTCTAAACTTCCTGCAAACTATAGTTTAGTAGGCATACAAACCTCACTCCATAGTTGCTTTCTCTGCATGAATGTAAGCGTTCCTATATATGATTCTCGTACTTTCTCCAAACTAGAGTTTAGTATGCCTACAAAACACAACCCCATCCTCGATTTCTCTGAGTCAATGTACGTGGTCCCCAATATGACTCTCCCACTTCTTCCAAAGTAGAGTTTTGCAGGCCTACCCTTCATCCCCCGAAAGTTGGTTTCTATAAATGAGTGTACGCTTTCCTATATAACTTCTTCCAAACTAGAGATTAGCATGGGTACAAAAAAGCCACCCCATAATTGCTTTCTCTGCATGAATGTAAGCGTTCCCATATATCATTTTCCTACTTCTTCCAAACTAGAGTTTAGTATGCCTACAAACCACCACACCATCGTTGCTTTCTCTGAGTGAATGTAACCCTTTCCATATATGACTCTCAATCAAAACCAAAATAGAGTTTAGCACGCCTACATTCCACACCCAGAGATTTGCTTTCTCTAAGTGACCCTAAGCTTTCTTATATGTGATTCTCAAACTTCGTCCAAACTAGAGTTTAGCACGCCTAGAAAACACCACCCCACAGTTCCTTTCTCTGCATGAATGTAAGCGTTTGAATATATGACTCTGGTACTTCTTTCAAAATACAATTTAGCAGACCTAAAAATCCACCGCCAAGAGTTGCTTTCTCTAAGTGACTGTCTGCTTTCGAACTTCTTCCAAACTATATTTTAGCAGGCCTACAAAACACCACCCCATAGTTGCTTTCTCTGCATCCATATAAGCGTTCATATATATGACTCTAGTACTTCTTCCAAACTGGAGTTAGTATACCTACAAACCGGCACCCCAATTTACCTTTCTCTGAGTGAATGAAGCGTATCCATGTATGCCTCTTTCACTTCATCCAAATTAGAGTTTAGCGGCTTACAAACCACCTCCTGTGAGTTGCTTTCTCTAGGTGACTGTAAACTTTCCTATATAAGACTCTCGAACTTCTTCCAAACTACAGTTTAGCATGCCAACAATACAGCGTCCCATCGTTGATTTCTCTGAGTGAACATAAGCGTTCCCATATATGACTCTCACTCTTCTTCCAAAATAGAATTTAGCAGACCTACACACCAGCCCCCGATTGTTCCTTTCTCTATGTGACTCTAATTTTCCCCAGATATGACTCTCGAACTTCCTCCAAACTACAGATTATGATGATTACATACGCCACCCCACAGTTGCTTTCTCTGCGTGAATGTAACCGTTCATATATGACTCTCCTACTTCTTCGAACTACAGTTGTTATTCCTACAAACCACCACGACAAAGTTCTTTCTCTGAGTGAATGCAAGCGTTCTCACACATCATCCAAATTACAGTTTAGTAGACCTACCAACAAACTACAGAGAGTTGTTTTCTCTGTGTCACTGTAATCTTTCCTATATAAGGCTCTCGAACTTCTTCCAAACCACAGTTTAGCATGCCAAAAAAATACGATCACAGAGTTGCTTTCTCTGCGTGAATGTAAGCATTCGTATATATGACTCTCCTACTTCCTCCAAAATACAGTTTAGAATGCTTACAAACCACCACCCAAACGTTGCGTTCTCTGAGTGAATGTAAGCGTTCCCGTTTGACTCTCACAATTGATGCAAATTAGAGTTTAGCACGCTTAGAAACAATCTGCCGAGAGTTACTTTCTCTAGGTGACTGTAAGCTTTCTTATATAAGACTCGCGAACTTCTTCCAAACTACACTTTAGCATCCCAACGAAACACTGCCCCATCGTTGATTTCTCTGAGTGAACATAAGCGTTCCCACATATGAATTTCACTCTTCTTCCAAAATAGAATTTAGCAGATCTACAAAACGGCCCCCGATTGTTGCTTTCTCTAAGTGACTGCAATTTTCCCCAGATATGACTCTCGAACTTCCTCCAAAGTATAGATTAACATGCGTACATACACCACCCAACAGTTTCTTTCTCTGCGTGAATGTAACCGTTCATATATATGACTCTCCTACTTCTTCCGAACTACAGTTATTATGCCTACAAACCACCACCCAAACATTGTGTTCTCTCCGTGAATGTAAGCGTTCCCATGTTTGACTCTCACAATTGCTGCTAATTAGTGTTTAGAGGCTTGTATAGCTGTCCCGAGTGTTGCTTTCTCTAGGTGACTGTAAGCTATCCTATATAACACTCTCGAACTCCTTCCAAACTGCTGTTTAGCATGCCAACAACACATCACCCCATAGTTTCTTTCTCTGCATGAATGTAAGCGTTTGTATATGACTCTGGTACGTCTTTCAAAATACAATTTAGCAGACCTAAAAATCACCCGCCAAGAGTTGCTTTCTCTAAGTGACTGTCAGCTTTCGAACATCTTCCAATCTATAGTTTAGCATGCCTGCATTACAGCACCCCGTATTTGCTTTCTCTGTGTTAATGTAAGCGTTCGTATTTATGTTTCTCGTACCTCTTCCAAAGTAGAGTTTAGTATGCTCAAAAACGGCCACCCCAACGTTGCTTTCTCTGAGTGAATGTAAGCGTTCCTGTATATGATTCGAACACTTCATTGAAAATAGAGTTTAGCAGGCCTACGAACCACCCCCAGAGAGTTGCTTTCTCTAAATGAATGTAAGCTTTCCAGATATGACTCTCGAGCATCCTCCAATCTATCGTTTAGTAGGCATACAAACATCACTCCATAGTTGCTTTCTCTGCATGAATGTAAGCGTTCCTATATATGATTCTCGTCCTTCTTCCAAACTAGAGTTTAGTATGCCTACAAACCACAACCCCATCGTTGATTTCTCCGAGTGAATGTACCCAGTCCCCCATATGATTCTCCCCCTTCTTCCAAAGTAGAGTTTTGCAGGCCTACAAACCATCCCCCGAAAGTTGGTTTCTATAAATGACGGTACGCTTTCCTATATATTTCTCTTTAACTTCTTGCAAAATAGAGATTAGCATGGCTACAAAAAAGCCACCCCATAATTGCTTTCTCTGCATGAATGTAAGCGTTCCCATATATCATTCTCCTACTTCTTCCAAACTAGAGTTCAGTATGCCTACAAACCACCACACCATCGTTGCTTTCTCTGAGTGAATGTAAGCCTTCCCATATATGACTCTCACTCCGAAACCAAAATAGAGTTTAGAACGCCTACATTCCACACCCAGAGATTTGCTTTAAGCGACTCTAAGCTTTCTTATATGTGATTCTCAAACTTCGTCCAAACTAGAGTTTAGCACGCCTAGAAAATACCACCCCAGAGTTGCTTTCTCTGCATGAATGTAAGCGTTTGAATATATGACTCTGGTATTTCTTTCAAAATACAATTCAGCAGACCGAAAAATGAACCGCCGAGAGTTGCTTTCTCTAAGTGACTGTCTGCTTTCGAACTTCTTCCAAACTATATTTTAGCAGGCCTACAAAACACCACCCCATAGTTGCTTTCTCTGCGTCCATATAAGCGTTCATATATATGACTCTAGTACTTCTTCCAAACTGGAGTTAGTATACCTACAAACCGGCACCCCAATTTACCTTTCTCTGAGTGAATGAAGCGTATCCATGTATGCCTCTTTCACTTCATCCAAATTAGAGTTTAGCGGCTTACAAACCACCTCCTGTGAGTTGCTTTCTCTAGGTGACTGTAAACTTTCCTATATAAGACTCTCGAACTTCTTCCAAACTACAGTTTAGCATGCCAACAATACAGCGTCCCATCGTTGATTTCTCTGAGTGAACATAAGCGTTCCCATATATGACTCTCACTCTTCTTCCAAAATAGAATTTAGCAGACCTACACACCAGCCCCCGATTGTTCCTTTCTCTATGTGACTCTAATTTTCCCCAGATATGACTCTCGAACTTCCTCCAAACTACAGATTATGATGATTACATACGCCACCCCACAGTTGCTTTCTCTGCGTGAATGTAACCGTTCATATATGACTCTCCTACTTCTTCGAACTACAGTTGTTATTCCTACAAACCACCACGACAAAGTTCTTTCTCTGAGTGAATGCAAGCGTTCTCACACTTCATCCAAATCACAGTTTAGTAGACCTACCAAGAAACTACAGAGAGTTGTTTTCTCTGTGTCACTGTAATCTTTCCTATATAAGGCTCTCGAACTTCTTCCAAACCACAGTTTAGCATGCCAACAAAATACGACCACAGAGTTGCTTTCTCTGCGTGAATGTAAGCATTCGTATATATGACTCTCCTACTTCCTCCAAAATACAGTTTAGAATGCTTAAAAACCAGCCACCCAAACGTTGCGTTCTCTGAGTGAATGTAAGCGTTCCCATGTTTGACTCTCACAATTGCTGCTAATTAGTGTTTAGAGGCTTGTAAAGCTGTCCCGAGTGTTGCTTTCTCTAGGTGACTGTAAGCTATCCTATATAACACTCTCGAACACCTTCCAAACTGCAGTTTAGCATCCCCACAACACATCACCCCATAGTTTCTTTCTCTGCATGAATGTAAGCGTTTGTATATGACTCTGGTACGTCTTTCAAAATACAATTTAGCAGACCTAAAAATCACCCGCCAAGAGTTGCTTTCTCTAAGTGACTGTCAGCTTTCGAACTTCTTCTAATCTATAGTTTAGCATGCCTGCACTACAGCACCCCGTATTTGCTTTCTCTGTGTTAATGTAAGCGTTAGTATTTGTCTCTCGTACCTCTTCCAAAGTAGAGTTTAGTATGCTCAAAAACGGCCACCCCAACGTTGCTTTCTCTGAGTGAATGTAAGCGTTCCTGTATATGATTCGAACACTTCATTGAAAATAGAGTTTAGCAGGCCTACGAACCACCCCCAGAGAGTTGCTTTCTGTAAATGACTGTAAGCTTTCCAGATATGACTCTCGAGCATCCTCCAATCTATCGTTTAGTAGGCATACAAACATCACTCCATAGTTGCTTTCTCTGCATGAATGTAAGCGTTCCTATATATGATTCTCGTCCTTCTTCCAAACTAGAGTTTAGTATGCCTACAAACCACAACCCCATCGTTGATTTCTCCGAGTGAATGTACCCAGTCCCCCATATGATTCTCCCCCTTCTTCCAAAGTAGAGTTTTGCAGGCCTACAAACCATCCCCCGAAAGTTGGTTTCTATAAATGACGGTATGCTTTCCTATATATTTCTCTTTAACTTCTTGCAAAATAGAGATTAGCATGGCTACAAAAAAGCCACCCCATAATTGCTTTCTCTGCATGAATGTAAGCGTTCCCATATATCATTCTCCTATATCTTCCAAACTAGAGTTCAGTATGCCTACAAACCACCACACCATCGTTGCTTTCTCTGAGCGAATGTAAGCCTTCCCATATATGACTCTCACTCTGAAACCAAAATAGAGTTTAGCACGCCTACATTCCACACCCAGAGATTTGCTTTAAGCGACTAAGCTTTCTTATATGTGATTCTCAAACTTCGTCCAAACTAGAGTTTAGCATGCCTAGAAAACACCACCCCAGAGTTGCTTTCTCTGCATGAATGTAAGCGTTTGTATATATGACTCTGGTACTTCTTTCATAATACAATTTAGCACACCGAAAAATCAACCGCCGAGAGTGGCTTTCTCTAAGTGACTGTCTGTTTTCGAACTTCTTCCAAATTATATTTTAGCATGCCTACAAAACACCACCCCATAGTTGCTTTCTCTGCATCAATATAAGCGTTCATATATATGCCTCTCTCACTTCATCTAAATTAGAGTTTAGCAGGCCTACAAACAACACCCCGTGATTTGCTTTCTCTAGGTGATTGTAAACTTTCCTATATAAGAATCTCCAACTTCTTTCAAACTACACCATGCCAACAAAACACCACGCAGTGGTTGCTTTCTAGGAGTGAACATAAGCGTTCCCATATATGACTCACACTCTGTTTCCAAAATAGAATTTAGCAGATCTACAAACCAACCCAGGATGGTTCCTTTCCCTAAGTGACTGTAATTTTCCCCAGATATGACTCTCGCACTTCCTCCAAACTACAGATTAACATGCATACATCGTCACCCCACAGTTGCGTTCTCTGCGTGAATGTAACGGTTCATATATATGACTCTCCTACTTCTTCCAAACTACAGTTATTATGCCTTCAAACCATCACCATGTTTCTTTCTCTGAGTGAATGAATGCAAGTGTTCTCACATTTCATCCAAGTTAGAGTTTAGCAGGCCTACCAATAAACTTCCGAGAGTTGTTTTCTCTGTGTCACTGTAATCTTTCCTATATAAGACTCTCGAACTTCTTCCAAACCACAGTTTAGCATGCCAACAAAATACGACCCCAGAGTTGCTTTCTCTGCCTGAATGTAAGCGTTCATATACATGACTCTCGTACTTCCTCCAAAATACAGTTTAGAATGCCTACAAACCACCACCCAAACGTTGCATTCTCTGAATGAATGAAAGCATTCCCATGTTTGACTCTCACAATTGATGCAAAGTAGAGTTTAGCAGGCCAAGAAAGGCTCTCCCGAGAGTTACTTTCTCTAGGTGACTGTAAGCTTTCCTAAATAAGACTCTCCAACTTCTTCCAAACTACAGGTTAACATGCCCACAAAACATCACCCCATGGTTTTTTCTTTGCATGAATGTAAGCATTAGTATATATGACTCTGGTACTTCTTTCAAAATACAATTTAGCAGACCTAAAAATCACCCACCAAGAGTTGCTTTCTCTAAGTGACTGTTCAGGTTTAGAACTTCTTCCAAACTATAGCATGCTTACAAAACACCACCCCGTAGTTGCTTTCTCTGTGTGAATGTAAGCGTTCCCAAATATCATTCTCGTACTTCTTCCAAACTATTTAGTATGCCTACAAAAACCACCCCAGTGTTGTTTCTCTGAGGGAATGTAAGCGGTCCCATGTTTGACTCTCACACTTCATCCAAATTAGAGTTTAGCATGTGTACAAAAAAAAATCTCCCGAGAGTTGCTTTCCCTAGGTGACGGTAATCTTTCCTGTATAAGGTTCTCCAACTTCTTCCAAACTGCAGTTTAGCATGCCTACAAAACCTGATGCCATAAGTGCTTTCTCTGTGTCAATGTAAGTGTTCCTATATAGGACTCTCGTACTTCTTCCAAACTACAGTTTAGTATGCCCTACAAACCACCACCCAAACGTTGTTTTCTCTGAGTGAATGTAAGCGTTCCCATATATGACTCTCACACTTCAACCAAAATAACTATTTCAACCAAAATAACTCTACATTCCACACCCAGAGAGTTGCTTTCTCTACGTGACTTTAAACTTTCCTATATATGACTCTCAAACTTCGTCTAAACTAGAGTTTTGCACCCTACAAAACACCACCCCATAGTTGCATTCGGTGCCGGAATGTAAGCGGTTCTACATGTGATTCTCTTGCTTTTTCCAAATTACAGGTTAGTATGCCTAGGAACCACAACCACAACGTTGCTTTCACTGAGTTCCCATATATTATTCTAACACTTCATTGAAAATAGAGTTTAGCAGGCCTACGAAACACCCCCGAGAGTTGCTTTCTCTAAGTGACTGTAAGCTTCCCAGATATGGCTCTCGAACTTCCTCCAAACTATATTTTAGTAGGCATACAAACATCACTCCATAGTTGCTTTCTCTGCGTGAAGGTAAGCTTTCCTATATACGATTCTCGTACTTCTTCCAAACTAGAGTTGACTATGCCTACAAATCACAATCCCATCGTTGATTTCTCTGAGTGAATGCACGCGGTCCCCAATATGACTCTCCCCCTTCTTCCAAACTGGAGTTTTGCAGGTGTACAAAACATCCCCCGAGAGTTGGTTTCTATGACTGTACCCTTTCCTATATATTACTCCTTAACTTCTTCCAAACTAGAGATTAGCATGGCTACAAAAACGCCACCCCATAATTGCTTTCTCTACGCGAATGTAAGCGTTCCCATATATCATTCTCCTACTTCTTCCAAACTAGAGTTTAGTATGCCTACAAACCACCACGCCGTCGTTGCTTTCTCTGAGGGAATGTAAGCCTTCCCATATATGACTCTCACTCTTAAACCAAAATAGAGTTTAGCACGCCTACATTCCACACCCAGAGATTTGCTTTCTCTAAGTGACTCTAAGCTTTCTTATATGTGATTCTCAAACTTCATCCAAACTAGAGTTTAGCATGCCTATAAAACACCATCCCATAGTTACTTTCAGTGCGTCAAAATGTATGTGCTCCTATATGTGATTCTCCTGCTTCTTCTAAACTGCAGTTTAGTAAGCCTACAAACAACCCCATCGTTGCTTTCTCTGAGTGAATGTAAGCGTTCTCATATATGATTGTCACACTTCAACCAAAACAAGGTTTTGCAGGCCTACAAACCACCCGGCACGACTTGCTTTTTCAAAGTGGCTGTTACCTTTCCTATATAGGACTCTGGAACTTCTCCCAAGCTAGACTTTAATATGTCTACCTGACACTACTCCGTAGTTGCTCTCGCTGTGTGAATGTAAGCGTTCCTATATATGAGTCTTGTACTTCTTCCTAACTAGCATCTGGCATGCCAAAATAACACTCCCCCATAGTTGCTTTCTTTGAGTCAATGTAAACATTCCTATATATGTCTCTCGCACTTCTTCCAAACTAGAGTTGAATAAGTCTACAAACAAATCCCCGACAGCTGTTTTCTCTGAATGAATTTAAGCGTTCCTATATATGACTATGGCACTTCCTCCAAACTAGAGTTTAGCAAGTCTACACTCCACCCCTGTTCGTTGCTTTCTCTAAGTTACTGTAAGCTTTCTTATACATGGCTCTCGAAATTTTCCAAACTAGAGTTAGCATGCCTACTATACACCTACACATAATTGCTTTGTCTGAGTGAATATAAGCCTTCCTATATATGACTGTCGCACTTTTTCCAAATTAGAGTGTAGCCAGCCTGGAAAGCACCCCTTATAGTTGCTTTCATTGAGTGAATGTTAACATTCCTATGTATGACTCTCGCAACTTTTCCAATCTAAGATTTTAGCAATGCTACAAATCCCCCGCCGAGAGTTCCTATACATAACTGTCCTCTTTTTCCAAGCTAGAGTTTAGGAAGCCTAAAAACCGTCCCCCCGTAGACGCTTTATGTGAACGTAAGCGTTCTATATATGACTCTCGCCTTCCTCCAAACTAGAGCTTAGCAAGCCTACAAACCAACTCCCTATAATTGCTTTCTCTGAATGAATGATATCGTTCCTATATAAGACTCTCGAACTTCTTCGAAACCAGAGTTTAACAAGCCAAAAAAGCACCCCCCATAGATGCTTCCTCTAACTCAAAGCTAATATTCCTATATATGATTCAGCTTCTTCATCCAAACTAGAGTAAGGCAAGCCTACAAATCACACATCAATAGTTGCTTTCTATAAGTAAATGTAAGCATCCCTATATATGACTATAGCAATTCTTCCAAACTGGAGTTTAGCAAGCCTACAGACCCCAGGACTCCACTCCATAGTACCCTGGGCATTGGCGCCTGCCTGTCATGCAGGACATAGGGGCGGACGCTGATCTCAGACACGGCATTGGTGGATTCTAGGCTTTTTTAAGTTTTTGAATTGAAAAAGTCTGAGAATTGGAATTCGGTTTAGGGTAAGGTTAGGTGTTAGGGACTAGGATTAGATTTAGGGGTTAGAGTTTTAGCTTAGAATTAGGGTTAGGATTACTGTTAGGGTTAGAGATTAGGATTATGTTTAGTGGTTGGGTTTAGGTTTAGGGTGAGAGGCAAGAGTAAGGGTCAGGGATTAGGGTTACTGTTAGGAGTTAGATTCAGGGCTTACGAAGGGTTTGGTTTAGTGATAGGGTTAGGGCTTACGTTTAACGGTGTGTGTTAGGGCACGGGCCCTGTCTAACGTACGGGGCACTATGGGTGTGGAGCAAGGCTGTGTCCCCACTTCATCGTACCCTGGGTGTTGGGCTTGAACTGTCACGCAGGACAAAGGCAGAGGCTCATCTCACGCATGGTTAGGATTAAGGTTTAAGGTTAGGGTCAGGGTTGAGGGTTAGGGTTAACAGAGTTAGGGTAAGGGGGTTAGGGATAGGGTTAGTGTTAAGGGTTACGGGTAGGTTTAGGGTTCAGGGTTAGAGTTAGCATTAGGGCTTAAGGTTAGGATTAGGCGGTAGGTCAGATTTAGGGTTAGATCTAGGCGTTAGGGTAAGGGTTAGCGTTAGGGTTAAGAGATAGGGTTAGGTTTAATGCTTAGGATTAGGGTTAGGGTTTGGGGTTAAATTAAGTGTTAGGGGTTAGGTTTAAGGATCCAAGGTTTGGGTTATTTTTAGCTGTAGTGTTAGGGTTAGGGATAAGGGATCCCATTAGCATTAAGGGTCTTCCTTACTGTAGGGTTAAGGGTTAGGCTTAGAGTTAAAGGTTAAGGTTAGGGTCAGTGTTAAGATTTAGGGTGAGGGTTAACGGTTAGGGTAAAGGTTAAGCGTTAGGGTTAGGGATTAGTGATTAGGGTTTTTGGTTAGTGTTAGTGTTAGCGGTTAGGAGTTAGTGTTTTATGAAGGGGTATGGTTAGAATTAGGATTGGGGTTAGAGTTAGGGTGAGGTATAGGGGTTAGGTTTAGGGGTTAGTTTTAGGGTAAAAGGATAGGATTAGGGTTACGGGTTGGGCTTAGTTTAGGGTTAAAGTTTACTGCTAGGGTTAGGGATAGGGTTCAGGGTTAGCTGTAGGGGTTCTGGTTAGGGTTAGGTGTTAGGTTAGTGTCAGGGTTAGGTCTAGTCGTGAGGGTAAGGTTTAGGGTTAGCTTTAAGAGCTAGGGTTAGGTTTAATGGTTAGGATTAGGATTAGGGTTAAGGGTTAGGGTAAGGATTAGGGGTTAGGGTGAAGGGTTAGGGTCAAGGGTTAGGGTTTTTGTTAGGCATAGCGTTGGGGTTAGATGTAAGGGTTACTGTCAGTGTTAGGGTTGTAGGTAGGGTTACGGTTAGGGTTAGCGGTTTGGAATTAGGGTTAGGGATTAGGTGTCACAGTGATGACTAGGAGATAGGGTTAGAATTATGGGATAGGGGTTGTTCTCAGGAAATGGGTTATGCATTAACGTTAGGATAAGAGGTTAAAGTTAGGCGCACAGTGAGGTTTACGTGTTAAGGGGAGAAATAGGAACAGGGTTGGGTGTTACGTTCAGAGTTAGGGTTATCTGTTAAAGGTTTTGTTTATGCTTAGCGCACGGGCCCTGTCTGCATTAGGCGGGCGGAGGGATTTTAGGGGACTGGGATTGTACCCGGGAACCCACTCTATCATACTCTGGGTATGGGCCCGTGGGTTTCATGCAGGACGCAGTGGTAGAGCCTCCTTTCACGCATGGCATGGGAGGATGGCAGGCTTTCTAAACTCTAAGAAAGCAAGAAGTCTGAGAATTAGATTTAGGGTTAGGATTATGGTTAGGGTTAAGGATGAAGTTTAGTGTTAGGGTGAGGGCTTAGGGTTAGGGATTAGGGTTAGGGTTAAAGGTAACTCTTAGGTTTAACGGTTACACTTTGGTTTAGGGTTGAGGTTTACGGTTAGGGTTAAGATGAGGGGTTAGGGTTTGGTACAGGGTTAGGGTTAAGTGTTAGGTTTAGGGTTGAAGATTAGGATTAGGGTTAGGATTAAAGGTTAGCGTGAGAGTTAACGCTTAGGGTTAAGGTTAAGAGTTAGGGTTTAGGGTTAGGGTTAGGGTTAGGGTTAGTTTTAGGGTTAGAGTTATGTGCTATGGTTTGTGTTAGAGGTTAGGGTTAGGTTTACTGGTCACGGTTAGGGTTACGTTTAGGGGGTAGCATTAGGGTTAGGGTTAGGGTTAAGATATAGGATTAGGGTTAAGTGTTGGGCTTAGGGTTAGGGTTTAGTGTTAGGGTTAGCATTAAGGATTAGGGTTAGGGTCAGGGTTAAATGCTTGGGTGCGGGTAATGGTTAGGGTCAGGGTTAAGGTTCACGGATAGGGTTAGTGTTAAGGGTTACGGGTAGGTTTAGGGTTCAGGGTTAGAGTTAGCATTAGGGCTTAAGGTTAGGATTAGGCGGTAGGTTAGATTAAGGGTTAGATCTAGGCGTTAGGGAAAGGGCTAGCGTTAGGGTTAAGAGATAGGGTTAGGTTTAATGCTTAGGATTAGGGTTAGGGTTTGGGGTTAAAGTAAGCGTTAGGGGTTAGGTTTAAGGATCCAAGGTTAGGGTTATTTTAGCTGTAGTGTTAGGGTTAGGGATAAGGGATCCCATTAGCATTAAGGGTCTTCCTTACTGTAGGGTTAAGGGTTAGGCTTAGAGTTAAAGGTTAAGGTTAGGGTCAGTGTTAAGATTTAGGGTGAGGGTTAACGGTTAGGGAAAAGGTTAAGCGTTAGGGTTAGGGATTAGTGATTAGGGTTTTTGGTTAGTGTTAGGGTTAGCGGTTAGGAGTTAGTGTTTTATGAAGGGGTATGGTTAGAATTAGGATTGGGGTTAGAGTTAGGGTGAGGTATAGGGGTTAGGTTTAGGGGTTAGTTTTAGGGTAAAAGGATAGGATTAGGGTTACGGGTTGGGCTTAGGTTTAGGGTTAAAGTTTAGTGCTAGGGTTAGGGATAGGGTTCAGGGTTAGCTTTAGGGGTTCTGGTTAGGGTTAGGTGTTAGGTTAGTGTCAGGGTTAGGTCTAGTCGTGATGGTAAGGTTTAGGGTTAGCTTTAAGAGCTAGGGTTAGGTTTAATGGTTAGGATTAGGATTAGGGTTAAGGGTTAGGGTAAGGCTTAGGGGTTAGTGTGAAGGGTTAGGGTTTTTGTTAGGCATAGCCTTGGGGTTAGAAGTAAGGGTTACTGTCAGTATTAGGGTTGTAGGTAGGGTTACGGTTAGGGTTAGCGGTTTAGAATTAGGGTTAGGGATTAGGTGTCACAGTGATGACTAGGAGATAGGGTTAGAATTATGGGATAGGGGTTGTTCTCAGGAAATGGGTTATGCATTAACGTTAGGATAAGAGGTTAAAGTTAGGCGCACGGTGAGGTTTACGTGTTAAGGGGAGAAATAGGAACAGGGTTGGGTGTTATGTTCAGGGTTAGGGTTATCTGTTAAAGGTATTGTTTATGCTTAGCGCACGGGCCCTGTCTGCATTAGGCGGGCGGGGGTAGTTTAAGGGGCTGGGATTGTACCCGGGAACCCACTCTATCATACTCTGGGTATGGGCCCGTGGATTTCATGCAGGACACAGTGGTAGAGCCTCCTTTCACGCATGGCATGGGAGGATTGCAGGCTTTCTAAACTCTAAGAAAGCAAGAATTCTGAGAATTAGATTTAGGGTTAGGATTCTGGTTAGGGTTAAGGATGAAGTTTAGTGTTAGGGTGAGGGCTTAGGGTTAGGGATTAGGGTTAGTGTTAAAGGTTACTCTTAGGTTTAACGGTTACACTTTGGTTTAGGGTTGAGGTTTACGGTTACGGTTAAGATGAGGGGTTAGGGTTTGGTACAGGGTTAGGGTTAAGTGTTAGGTTTAGGGTTGAAGATTAGGATTAGGGTTAGGATTAAAGGTTAGCGTGAGAGTTAACGCTTAGGGTTAAGGTTAAGAGTTAGGGTTTAGGGTTAGTGTTAGGGTTAGGGTTAGTTTTAGGGTTAGAGTTATGTGCTATGGTTTGTGTTAGAGGTTAGGTTTAGGTTTACTGGTCACGGTTAGGGTGCCGTTTAGGGGTTAGCATTAGGGTTAGGGTTAGGGTTAGGGTTAAGGGATAGGATTAGGGATAAGTGTTGGGCTTAGGGTGAGGGTTTAGTGTTAGGGTTATCATTAAGGATTAGGGTTAGGGTCAGGGTTAAATGCTTGGGTGCGGGTAATGGTTAGGGTCAGGGTTAAGGTTCACGGATAGGGTTAGTGTTAAGGGTATTGGGTAGGTTTAGGGTTCAGGGTTAGAGTTAGCATTAGGGCTTAAGGTTAGGATTAGGCGGTAGGTTGATTTAGGGTTAGATCTAGGCGTAAGGGTAAGGGCTAGCATTAAGGTTAAGAGTTAGGATTAGGTTAAATTCTTAGTATTAGGGTTAGAGTTTGGGATTAAAGTAAGTGTTAGGGGTTAGGTTTCAGGATCAAAGGTTAGGGTTATTTTTAGCTGTAGTGTTAGGGTTAGGGATAAGAGATCCCATTAGCATTAAGGGTATTCCTTACTGTAGGGTTAAGGGATAGGCTTAGAGTTAAAGGTTAAGGTTAGGGTCAGTGTTAAGATTTAGGGTGATGGTTAACGGTTAGGGTAAAGGTTAAGCGTTAGGGTTAGGGATTAGTGATTAGGGTTTTTGGTTAGTGTTAGGGTTAGCGGTTAGGAGTTAGTGTTTTATGAAGGGGTTAGGGTTAGGGTTATGGTTATTGGTAGGGGTAGGGTTAGGGTAGGGTTAGCGTTAGGGTTAGGGTTTAGGGTTAGGGTTGGGGGTTAGGGTTAGGGTTAGGGGGTTATGGTTAGGGTTAGGGTCAGGGTCAGCGTCAGGGGTTAGGGTTAGGGTCAGGGTCAGGGGTTAGGGTTAGTGTCAGGGTCAGGGTCAGGGTCAGGATTTAGGGTTAGGGGTTAGGGTTAGGGTTAAGGGTTAGGGTTATGGGTTAGGGTTAGGGTTAGGGGTTGGAGTTAGAGTTAGTGTTACGGATTAGGGTTAGGGTTAGGGGTTAGGGTTAGGTGTTAGGGTTAGGGTTAGGGGTTAGGGTTAGGGTTAGGGGTTAGGGTTAGGGTTAAGGGTTAGGGGTTAGGGCTAGGGTTAGGGTTAGGTTTCGGGTTAGGGTTAGGGTTGGGGTTAGGGTTAGGGTTAGGGGTTAGGGTTAGGGTTAGGGGTTAGGGTTAGGTTTAGGGTTAGGGTAGGGTTAGGGTAGGGTTGGGTTGGGTTAGGGTTAGGGTTTAGGGTTAGGGGTTAGGGTTAGGGTTAGGGTTCGGTTAGGGTTAGGGTTAGGGGTTAAGGTTAGGGTTAGGGTAGGGTTAGGGTTAGGGTTAGGGGTTAGGGTTAGGGGTTAGGGTTAGGGTTAGGGGTAGGGTTATGGCTAGGGGTTAGGGTTAGGGTTAGGGTAGGGGTTAGGGGTTAGGGTTAGGGTTAGGGTTAGGTTTACTTGTCACGGTTAGGGTTAGGATTAGGGTTACGGTTAAGGGTTGGGGGTTAGGGTTAGGGTTAGGGGTTAGTGGTAGGGTTAGGGTTAGGGTTAGGGTAGTGGTTAAGGGTTAGGGTTAGGGTTAGGGGTTAGGGTTAGTGTTAGGGTTAAGGGTTAGGGTTATGGTTAGGGGTTAGGGCTAGGGTTAGGGTTAGGGGTTAGGGTTAGGGTTAGCGGTTAGGGTTAGGGTTAAGGTAGTGTAGGGTTAGGGTTAGGGTTTGGGATAGGGTTAGGGTTAGGGTTGGGTTAGGGTTAGGGTTAGGGGTAGGGGTTAGGGTTAGGGTTAGGGGTTATGGTTAGGGTTAAGGGTTAGGGTTTGGGTTAGGGTTAGTGTTAGGGGTTACGGTTAGGTTTAGGGTTAGGGGTTAGGGTTAGGGTTAGGGGTTAGGGTTAGGGTTTGGGTTAGGGTTAGGTGTTAGGGTTAGGGTTAGGGTAGGGTTAGGTTTGGGTTAGGGTTAGGGGTTAGGTTTAGGGGTTAGGGTTGGGGTTAGTGTTAAGGTTAGGGTTAGGGGTTACGGTTAGGGTTAGGGTTAGGGCTAGAGTTAGGGCTAGGGTTAGGGTTAGGGTTGGGTTAGGGTTAGGGTTAGGAGTTAGGGTTAGTGTTAGGGGTTAGGGTTAGGGGTTAGAGTTAGGGGTTAGGGTTAGGGGTTAGGGGTTAGGGTTAGGGGATAGGATTAGGGTTAGGTTTAGGGTTCGGGTTCGGGTTAGAGTTCGGGGTTAGGGTTAGGGGTTAGGGTTAGGGGTTAGGGTTAGTGTTAGGGTTAGGGTTAGGGTAGGGTTAGGGTAGGGTTAGGGTTAGGGTTGTGTTAGGATTAGGGGTAGGGGTTAGGGTTAGGTTTAGGGGTTAGGGTTAGAGTTAGGGGTTAGGGTTAGGGTTAGAGTTTGGGTTAGAGTTAGGGTTAGGGGTTACGGTTAGGGTTAGGGTTAGGGGTTAGGGTTAGGGTTAGGGGTTAGGGTTAGGGTTTGGGTTAGGGTTAGGGGTTAGGGTTAGGGTTAGTGTAGGGTTAGGTTTGGGTTAGGGTTAGGGATAGGGGTTAGGTTTAGGGGTTAGGGTTAGTGTTAGGGGTTGGGGTTAGTGTTAGTGTTAGGGATTAGGGTTAGGGTTCGGGGTTAGGGTTAGGTGTTAGGGTTAGGGTTAGGGGTTACGGTAAGGGTTTAGGGTTAGGGTTAGGGTTAGGGGTTAGGGTTAGGGGTTAGGGTTACGGTTAGGGTTATGAGTTAGGGTTAGGGGTTAGGGTTAGGGGTAGGGTTGGGGTTAGGGTTAGGTTTGGGGTTGGGGTTGGGGTTAGGGTTAGGGTTTGGGTTAGGGTTTTGGGTTGGGGTTGGTGTTAGGGTTAGGGTAAGGGGTTAGTGTTAGGGTTAGAGGTTAGGGTTAGGGTTAGGGTAAGGTTGGGTTAGGGTTAGGGTTAGGGGTTAGGGTTAGGGTAGGGTAGGGTTGGGGTTAGGGTTTGGGTTAGGGTTAAGGTTGGGTTAGGGGTAGGGGTATGGGTAGGGGTTAGGGTTAGTGTTAGGGGTTAGGGTTAGGGTTAGGTGTTAGGGTTAGGGATAGGGTTTTGGTTAGGGTTAGGGTTAGGGGTTAGGGTTAGGGTTAGGGGTTAGGGTTAGGGTTAGGGTAGGGTTAGGGTTAGGGTTTGGGTTAGGGTTAGGGTTAGGGTTGGGTTAGGGGTAGGGTTAGGGGTAGGATTTAGGGTTAGGTTTAGGGGTTAGGGTTATTGTTAGGGGTCAGGGTTAGGGTTAGGGTTTGGGTTAGGGTTAGGGTTAGGGGTTACGGTTAGGGTTAGGGTTAGGGGTTAGGGTTAGGGTTAGGGGTTAGGGTTAGGGTTTGGGTTAGGGTTAGGTGTTAGGGTTAGGGTTAGGGTAGGGTTAAGTTTGGGTTAGGGTTAGGGTTAGGGGTTAGGGTTAGGGGATAAGGTTGGGGTTAGGGTTAGGGGTTAGGGTTAGAGTTAGGGGTTAGCGTTAGGGTTAGGGGTTCGGGTTGGGGTTGGGGTTAGGGTTAGGGTTAGGGGTTAGGGTTAGGGGTTGGGTTAGGGTTAGGGTTAGGGGTAGGGGTTACGGTTAGGGTTAGGGTTAGGGCTAGGGTTAGGGCTAGGGTTAGGGTTAGGGTTGGGATAGGGTTAGGGTTAGGGGTTAGGGTTAGGGTTAGGGGTTAGGGTTAGGGGTTAGGGTTGGGGTTGGGGTTGGGGTTAAGGTTACGGGTTAGGGTTAGGGTTAGGGGTTCGGGTTAGGGTTAGGGATTAGGGTTAGGGGTTAGGTTTAGGGGTTAGGGTTAGGGTTAGGGGTTAGGGTTAGGGGTTAGGGTTAGGGTTGGGGTTAGGGTTAGGGTTAGGGATTAGGGTTAGGGTTAGTGTTAGTGGTAGGGGTAGGGTTAGGGTAGGGTTAGCGTTAGGGTTAGGGTTTAGGGTTAGGGTTAGGGGTTAGGGTTAGGGGTTAGGGTTAGGGTTAGGGTCAGGGTCAGGGTCAGGGGTTAGGGTTAGGGTCAGGGTCACGGGTTAGGGTTAGGGTCAGGGTCAGGGTCAGGATCAGGATTTTGGATTAGGGGTTAGGGTTAGGCTTAGGGGTTAGGGTTAGGTGTTAGGGTTAGTGTTAGGGGTTGGGGTTAGTGTTAGTGTTAGGGATTAGTGTTAGGGTTAGGGGTTAGGGTTAGGTGTTAGGGTTAGGGTTAGGGGTTAGGGTAAGGGTTTAGGGTTAGGGTTAGGGTTAGGGGTTAGGGTTAGGGGTTAGGGTTAGGGTTAGGGTTATGAGTTAGGGTTAGGGGTTAGGGTTAGGGGTAGGGTTGGGGTTTGGTTTAGAGTTGGGGTTGAGGTGTGGGTTAGGGTTAGGGTTTGGGTTAGGGTTTAGCGTTGGGGTTGGGGTTAGGGTTAGGGTGAGGGGTTAGTGTTAGGGTTAGGGGTTAGGGTTAGGGATAAGGTACGGTTGGGTTAGGGGTAGGGTTAGGGGTTAGGGTTAGGGTAGGGTAGGGTTAGGGTTAGGGTTTGGGTTAGGGTTAGGGTTGGGTTAGGGGTAGGGGTATGGGTAGGGCTTAGGGTTAGTGTTAGGGGTTAGGTTTAGGGTTAGGTGTTAGGGTTAGGGATAGGGTTTTGGTTAGGGTTAGGGTTAGGGGTTAGTGTTAGGGTTAGGGGTTAGGGTTAGGGTTAGGGTAGGGTTAGGGTTAGGGTTTGGGTTAGGGTTAGGGGTAGGTTTGGGTTAGGGGTAGGGTTAGGGGTAGGGTTTAGGGTTAGGTTTAGGGGTTAGGGTTAGTGTTAGGGGTCAGGGTTAGGGTTAGGGTTTGGCTTAGGGTTAGGGTTAGGGGTTACGGTTAGGGTTAGTGTTAGGGGTTAGGGTTAGGGGTAGGGTTAGGGTAGGGTTAGCGGTAGGGTTAGTGTTTAGGGTTAGGGTTAGGGGTTAGGGTTAGGGTTAGGCGTTAGGGTTAGGGTTTGGGTTAGGGTTAGGGGTTAGGGTTAGGGTTAGGGTAGGGTTAAGTTTGGGTTAGGGTTAGGGTTAGGGGTTAGGGTTAGGGGATAAGGTTGGGGTTAGGGTTAGGGGTTAGGGTTAGAGTTAGGGGTTAGCGTTAGGGTTAGGGGTTCCGGTTGGGGTTGGGGTTAGGGTTAGGGTTAGGGGTTAGGGTTAGGGGTTGGGTTAGGGTTAGGGTTAGGGTTAGGGGTTACGGTTAGGGTTAGGGTTAGCGCTAGGGTTAGGGCTAA
>NW_027182918.1:232500-237500 GCF_041146395.1 Eulemur rufifrons | reverse complement strand
TTGAGGTTTACAGTTAGGGTTAAAATGAGGGGTTAGGGTTTGGTACAGGGTTAGGGTTAAGTGGTAGGTTTAGGGTTGAAGATTAGGATTAGGGTTAGGATTAAAGGTTAGCGTGAGAGTTAACGCTTAGGGTTAAGGTTAAGAGTTAGGGTTTAGGGTTAGGTTTAGGGTTAGGGTTAGTTTTAGGGTTAGAGTTATGTGCTATGGTTTGTGTTAGAGTTTAGGGTTAGGTTTACTGGTCACGGTTAGGGTTACGTTTAGGGGGTAGCATTAGGGTTAGGGTTAGGGTTAGGGTTAAGGGATAGGATTAGGGTTAAGTGTTGGGCTTAGGGTTAGGGTTTAGTGTTAGGGTTAGCATTAAGGATTAGGGTTAGGGTCAGGGTTAAATACTTGGGTGCGGGTAATGGTTAGGGTCAGGGTTAAGGTTCACGCATAGGGTTAGGGTTAGGGTTAGGGTTAGGGTTAGTTTTAGGGTTAGAGTTATGTGCTATGGTTTGTGTTAGAGGTTATGGTTAGGTTTACTGGTCACGGTTAGGGATATGTTTAGGGGGTAGCATTAGGGTTAGGGTTAGGGTTAAGGGATAGGATTAGGGATAAGTGTTGGGCTTAGGATTAGGGTTTAGTGTTAGGGTTAGCATTAAGGATTAGGGTTAGGGTCAGGGTAAAATGCTGGGTTGCGGGTAATGGTTAGGGTGAGGGTTAAAGTTCACGGATAGGGTTAGTGTTAAGGGTTACGGGTAGGTTTAGGGTTCAGGGTTAGAGTTAGAATTAGGGCTTAAGGTTAAGATTAGGTGGTAGGTTAGATTTAGGGTTAGATCTAGGCGTTAGGGTAAGGGCTAGCGTTAGGATTAAGAGATAGGGTTAGGTTTAATGCTTAGGATTAGGGTTAGGGTTTCGGGTTAAAGTAAGTGTTAGGGGTTAGGTTTAAGGATCCAAGCTTAGGGTTATTTTTAGCTGTAGTGTTAGGGTTAGGGATAATGGATCCCCTTAGCCTTAAGGGTCTTCCTTCCTGTAGGTTTAATGGTTAGACTTAGAGTTAAAGGTTAAGGTTAGGGTCAGTGTTAAGATTTAGGGTGAGGGTTAACGGTTAGGGTAAAGGTTAAGCGTTAGGGTTAGGGATTAGTGATTAGGGTTTTTGGTTAGTCTTAGGGTTAGCGGTTAGGAGTTAGTGTTTTATGAAGGGGTATGGTTAGAATTAGGATTGGGGTTAGAGTTAGGGTGAGGTATAGGGATTAGGTTTAGGGCTTAGTTTTAGGGTAAAAGGATAGGATTAGGGTTACGGGTTGGGCTTAGGTTTAGGGGTAAAGTTTACTGCTAGGGTTAGGGATAGGGTTCAGGGTTAGCTTCAGGGGTTCTGGTTAGGGTTAGGTGTTAGGTTAGTGTCAGGGTTAGGTCTAGTCGTGAGGGTAAGATTTAGGGTTAGCATTAAGAGCTAGGGTTAGGTTTAATGGTTAGGATTAGCATTAGGGTTAAGGGTTAGGGTAAGGCTTAGGGGTTAGGGTGAAGGGTTAGGGTCAAGGGTTAGGGTTTTTGTTAGGCATAGCGTTGGGGTTAGAAGTAAGGGTTACTGTCAGTGTTAGGGTTGTAGGTAGGGTTACGGTTAGGGTTAGCGGTTTAGAATTAGGGTTAGGGATTAGGTGTCACAGTGATGACTAGGAGATAGGGTTAGAATTATGGGATAGGGGTTGTTCTCAGGAAATGGGTTATGCATTAACGTTAGGATAAGAGGTTAAAGTTAGGCGCACGGTGAGGTTTACGTGTTAAGGGGAGAAATAGGAACAGGGTTGGGTGTTATGTTCAGGGTTAGGGTTATCTGTTAAAGGTATTGTTTATGCTTAGCGCACGGGCCCTGTCTGCATTAGGCGGGCGCGGGGAGTTTAGGGGGCTGGGATTGTACCCGGGAACCCACTCTATCATACTCTGGGTAAGGGCCCGTGGGTTTTCCGCAAGACACAGTGGTAGAGCCTCCTTTCACGCATGGCATGGGAGGATTGCAGGCTTTCTAAACTCTAAGAAAGCAAGAAGTCTGAGAATTAGATTTAGGGTTAGGATTCTGGTTAGGGTTAAGGATGAAGTTTAGTATTAGGGAGAGGGGTTAGGGTTAGGGCTTAGGGTTAGGGTTAAAGGTTACTCTTAGGTTTAACGGTTAGACTTTGGTTTAGGGTTGAGGTTTACAGTTAGGGTTAAGATGAGGGGTTAGGGTTTGGTACAGGGTTAGGGTTAAGAGTTAGGTTTAGGGTTGAAGATTAGGATTAGGGTTAGGATTAAAGGTTAGCGTGAGAGTTAACGCTTAGGGTTAAGGTTAAGGGTTAGAGTTTATGGTTAGGGTTAGGGTTAGTTTTAGGGTTAGAGTTATGTGCTATGGTTTGTGTTAGAGGTTAGGGTTAGGTCTACTGGTCACGGTTAGGGTTACCTTTAGGGGTTAGCATTAGGGTTAGGGTTAGGGTTAAGGGATAGGATTAGGGTTAAGTGTTGGGCTTAAGGTTAGGGTTTAGTGTTAAGGTTAGCATTAAGGATTAGGGTTAGGGTCAGGGTTATATGCTTGGGTGCGGGTAATGGTTAGAGTCAGGGTTTAGGTTCACGGATAGGGTTAGTGTTAAGGGTTACGTGTAGGTTTCGGGTTCAGGGTTAGTGTTAGCATTAGGGCTTAAGGTTAGGATTAGGCGGTAGGTTAGATTTAGGGTTAGATCTAGGCGTTAGGGTAAGGGCTAGCGTTAGGGTTAAGAGATAGGGTTAGGTTTAATGCTTAGGATTAGGGTTAGGGTTTGGGGTTAAAGTAAGTGTTAGGGGTTAGGTTTAAGGATCAAAGGTTAGGGTTATTTTTAGCTGTAGTGTTAGGGTTAGGGATAAGGGATCCCATTAGCATTAAGGGTCTTCCTTCCTGTAGGGTTAAGGGTTAGGCTTAGAGTTAAAGGTTAAGGTTAGGGTCAGTGTTAAGATTTAGGGTGAGGGTTAACGGTTAGGGTAAAGGTTAAGCGTTAGGGTTAGGGATTAGTGATTAGGGTTTTTGGTTAGTGTTAGGGTTAGCGGTTAGGAGTTAGTGTTTTATGAAGGGGTATGGTTAGAATTAGGATTGGGTTTAGAGTTAGGGTGAGGTATAGGGGTTAGGTTTAGGGTAAAAGGAAAGGATTAGGGTTACGGGTTGGGCTTAGGTTTAGGGTTAAAGTTTACTGCTAGGGTTAGGGATAGGGTTCAGGGTTAGCTTTAGGGGTTCTGGTTAGGGTCAGGTGTTAGGTTAGTGTCAGGGTTAGGTCTAGTCGTGAGGGTAAGGATTAGGGTTAGCTTTAAGAGCTAGGGTTAGGTTTAATGTTTAGGATTAGGATTAGGGTTAAGGGTTAGGTTAAGGCTTAGGGGTTAGGGTGTAGGGTTAGGGTCAAGGGTTAGGTTTTTTGTTACGCATAGCGTTGGGGTTAGAAGTAAGGGTTACTGTCAGTGGTAGGGTTGTAGGTAGGGTTACGGTTAGGGTTAGCGATTTAGAATTAGGGTTAGGGATTAGGTGTCACAGTGATGACTAGGAGATAGGGTTAGAATTATGGGATAGGGGTTGTTCTCAGGAAATGGGTTATGCATTAACGTTAGGATAAGAGGTTAAAGTTAGGCGCACGGTGAGGTTTACGTGTTAAGGGGAGAAATAGGAACAGGGTTGGGTGTTATGTTCAGGGTTAGGGTTATCTGTTAAAGGTATTGTTTATGCTTAGCGCACGGGCTCTTTCTGCATTGTGCGGGCGGGGGGAGTTTAGGGGGCTGGGATTGTACCCGGGAACCCACTCTATCATACTCTGGGTATGGGCCCGTGGGTTTCATGCAGGACGCAGTGGTAGAGCCTCCTTTCACGCATGGCATGGGAGGATTGCAGGCTTTCTAAACTCTAAGAAAGCAAGAAGTCTGAGAATTAGATTTAGGGTTAGGATTCTGGTAAGGGTTAAGGATGAAGTTTAGTGTTATGGTGAGGGCTTAGGGTTAGGGATTACGGTTAGGGTTAAAGGTTACCCTTAGTTTTAACGGTTACACTTTGGTTTAGGGTTGAGGTTTACGGTTAGGGTTAAGATGAGGGGTTAGGGTTTGGTACAAGGTTAGGGTTATGTGTTAGGTTTAGGTTTGAAGATTAGGATTAGGGTTAGGATTAAAGGTTAGCGTGAGAGTTAACCCTTAGTGTTAAGGTTAAGAGTTAGGGTTTAGGGTTAGGGTTAGGGTTAGTTTTAGAGTTAGAGTTATGTGCTATGGTTTGTGTTAGAGGTTAGGGTTAGGATTACTGGTCACGGCTAGGGTTAGGTTTAGGGGGTAGCATTAGGGTTAGGCTTATGGTTAGGGTTAAGGGATAGGATTAGGGATAAGTGTTGGGCTTAGTGTTAGGGTTTAGTGTTAGGGTTAGCATTAAGGATTAGGGGTAGGGTCAAGGTTAAATGCTTGGTTGCGGGTAATGGTTAGGGTCAGGGTTAAGGTTCACGGATAGGGTTAGTGTTAAGGGTTACGGGTAGGTTTAGGGTTCAGGGTTAGAGTTACCATTAGGGCTTAAGGTTAGGATTAGGCGGTAGGTTAGATTTAGGGTTAGATCTAGGCGTTAGGGTAAGGGCTAGCGTTTGGGTTAAGAGATAGGGTTAGGTTTAATGCTTAGGATTAGGGTTAGGGTTTGGGGTGAAAGTAAGTGTTAGGGGTTAGGTTTCAGGATCAAAGGTTAGGGTTATTTTTAGCTGTAGTGTTAGGGTTAGGGATAAGGGATCCCATTAGCATTAAGGGTCTTCCTTACTGTAGGGTTAAGGGTTAGGCTTAGAGTTAAAGGTTAAGGTTAGGGTCAGTGTTAAGATTTAGGGTGAGGGTTAACGGTTAGGGTAAAGGTTAAGCGTTAGGGTTAGGGATTAGTGATTAGGGATTTTGGTTAGTGTTAGGGTTAGCGGTTAGGAGTTAGTGTTTTATGAAGGGGTATGGTTAGAATTAGGATTGGGGTTAGAGTTAGGGTGAGGTATAGGGGTTAGGTTTAGGGGTTAGATTTAGGGTAAAAG
>NW_027182918.1:220000-227500 GCF_041146395.1 Eulemur rufifrons | reverse complement strand
ATATAGCGTTAGAATTATGGGATAGGGGTTGTTCTCAGGAAATGGGTTATGCATTAACGTTAGGATAAGAGGTTAAAGTTAGGCGCATGGTGAGGTTTACGTGTTAAGGGGAGAAATAGGAACAGGGTTGGGTGTTATGTTCAGGGTTAGGGTTATCTGTTAAAGGTATTGTTTATGCCTAGCGCACGGGCCCTGTCTGCATTAGGCGGGCGGGGGGAGTTTAGGGGGCTGGGATTGTACCCGGGAACCCACTCTATCATACTCTGGGTATTGGCCCGTGGGTTTCATGCAGGACACAGTGGTAGAGCCTCCTTTCACGCATGGCATGGGAGGATTGCAGGCTTTCTAAACTCTAAGAAAGCAAGAAGTCTGAGAATTAGATTTAGGGTTAGGATTCTGGTTAGGGTTAAGGATGAAGTTTACTGTTAGGGTGAGGGCTTAGGGTTAGGGATTAGGGTTAGGGTTAAAGGTTACTCTTAGGTTTAACGGTTACACTTTGGTTTAGGGTTGAGGTTTACAGTTAGGGTTAAAATGAGGGGTTAGGGTTTGGTACAGGGTTAGGGTTAAGTGGTAGGTTTAGGGTTGAAGATTAGGATTAGGGTTAGGATTAAAGGTTAGCGTGAGAGTTAACGCTTAGGGTTAAGGTTAAGAGTTAGGGTTTAGGGTTAGGTTTAGGGTTAGGGTTAGTTTTAGGGTTAGAGTTATGTGCTATGGTTTGTGTTAGAGTTTAGGGTTAGGTTTACTGGTCACGGTTAGGGTTACGTTTAGGGGGTAGCATTAGGGTTAGGGTTAGGGTTAGGGTTAAGGGATAGGATTAGGGTTAAGTGTTGGGCTTAGGGTTAGGGTTTAGTGTTAGGGTTAGCATTAAGGATTAGGGTTAGGGTCAGGGTTAAATACTTGGGTGCGGGTAATGGTTAGGGTCAGGGTTAAGGTTCACGCATAGGGTTAGGGTTAGGGTTAGGGTTAGGGTTAGTTTTAGGGTTAGAGTTATGTGCTATGGTTTGTGTTAGAGGTTATGGTTAGGTTTACTGGTCACGGTTAGGGATATGTTTAGGGGGTAGCATTAGGGTTAGGGTTAGGGTTAAGGGATAGGATTAGGGATAAGTGTTGGGCTTAGGATTAGGGTTTAGTGTTAGGGTTAGCATTAAGGATTAGGGTTAGGGTCAGGGTAAAATGCTGGGTTGCGGGTAATGGTTAGGGTGAGGGTTAAAGTTCACGGATAGGGTTAGTGTTAAGGGTTACGGGTAGGTTTAGGGTTCAGGGTTAGAGTTAGAATTAGGGCTTAAGGTTAAGATTAGGTGGTAGGTTAGATTTAGGGTTAGATCTAGGCGTTAGGGTAAGGGCTAGCGTTAGGATTAAGAGATAGGGTTAGGTTTAATGCTTAGGATTAGGGTTAGGGTTTCGGGTTAAAGTAAGTGTTAGGGGTTAGGTTTAAGGATCCAAGCTTAGGGTTATTTTTAGCTGTAGTGTTAGGGTTAGGGATAATGGATCCCCTTAGCCTTAAGGGTCTTCCTTCCTGTAGGTTTAATGGTTAGACTTAGAGTTAAAGGTTAAGGTTAGGGTCAGTGTTAAGATTTAGGGTGAGGGTTAACGGTTAGGGTAAAGGTTAAGCGTTAGGGTTAGGGATTAGTGATTAGGGTTTTTGGTTAGTCTTAGGGTTAGCGGTTAGGAGTTAGTGTTTTATGAAGGGGTATGGTTAGAATTAGGATTGGGGTTAGAGTTAGGGTGAGGTATAGGGATTAGGTTTAGGGCTTAGTTTTAGGGTAAAAGGATAGGATTAGGGTTACGGGTTGGGCTTAGGTTTAGGGGTAAAGTTTACTGCTAGGGTTAGGGATAGGGTTCAGGGTTAGCTTCAGGGGTTCTGGTTAGGGTTAGGTGTTAGGTTAGTGTCAGGGTTAGGTCTAGTCGTGAGGGTAAGATTTAGGGTTAGCATTAAGAGCTAGGGTTAGGTTTAATGGTTAGGATTAGCATTAGGGTTAAGGGTTAGGGTAAGGCTTAGGGGTTAGGGTGAAGGGTTAGGGTCAAGGGTTAGGGTTTTTGTTAGGCATAGCGTTGGGGTTAGAAGTAAGGGTTACTGTCAGTGTTAGGGTTGTAGGTAGGGTTACGGTTAGGGTTAGCGGTTTAGAATTAGGGTTAGGGATTAGGTGTCACAGTGATGACTAGGAGATAGGGTTAGAATTATGGGATAGGGGTTGTTCTCAGGAAATGGGTTATGCATTAACGTTAGGATAAGAGGTTAAAGTTAGGCGCACGGTGAGGTTTACGTGTTAAGGGGAGAAATAGGAACAGGGTTGGGTGTTATGTTCAGGGTTAGGGTTATCTGTTAAAGGTATTGTTTATGCTTAGCGCACGGGCCCTGTCTGCATTAGGCGGGCGCGGGGAGTTTAGGGGGCTGGGATTGTACCCGGGAACCCACTCTATCATACTCTGGGTAAGGGCCCGTGGGTTTTCCGCAAGACACAGTGGTAGAGCCTCCTTTCACGCATGGCATGGGAGGATTGCAGGCTTTCTAAACTCTAAGAAAGCAAGAAGTCTGAGAATTAGATTTAGGGTTAGGATTCTGGTTAGGGTTAAGGATGAAGTTTAGTATTAGGGAGAGGGGTTAGGGTTAGGGCTTAGGGTTAGGGTTAAAGGTTACTCTTAGGTTTAACGGTTAGACTTTGGTTTAGGGTTGAGGTTTACAGTTAGGGTTAAGATGAGGGGTTAGGGTTTGGTACAGGGTTAGGGTTAAGAGTTAGGTTTAGGGTTGAAGATTAGGATTAGGGTTAGGATTAAAGGTTAGCGTGAGAGTTAACGCTTAGGGTTAAGGTTAAGGGTTAGAGTTTATGGTTAGGGTTAGGGTTAGTTTTAGGGTTAGAGTTATGTGCTATGGTTTGTGTTAGAGGTTAGGGTTAGGTCTACTGGTCACGGTTAGGGTTACCTTTAGGGGTTAGCATTAGGGTTAGGGTTAGGGTTAAGGGATAGGATTAGGGTTAAGTGTTGGGCTTAAGGTTAGGGTTTAGTGTTAAGGTTAGCATTAAGGATTAGGGTTAGGGTCAGGGTTATATGCTTGGGTGCGGGTAATGGTTAGAGTCAGGGTTTAGGTTCACGGATAGGGTTAGTGTTAAGGGTTACGTGTAGGTTTCGGGTTCAGGGTTAGTGTTAGCATTAGGGCTTAAGGTTAGGATTAGGCGGTAGGTTAGATTTAGGGTTAGATCTAGGCGTTAGGGTAAGGGCTAGCGTTAGGGTTAAGAGATAGGGTTAGGTTTAATGCTTAGGATTAGGGTTAGGGTTTGGGGTTAAAGTAAGTGTTAGGGGTTAGGTTTAAGGATCAAAGGTTAGGGTTATTTTTAGCTGTAGTGTTAGGGTTAGGGATAAGGGATCCCATTAGCATTAAGGGTCTTCCTTCCTGTAGGGTTAAGGGTTAGGCTTAGAGTTAAAGGTTAAGGTTAGGGTCAGTGTTAAGATTTAGGGTGAGGGTTAACGGTTAGGGTAAAGGTTAAGCGTTAGGGTTAGGGATTAGTGATTAGGGTTTTTGGTTAGTGTTAGGGTTAGCGGTTAGGAGTTAGTGTTTTATGAAGGGGTATGGTTAGAATTAGGATTGGGTTTAGAGTTAGGGTGAGGTATAGGGGTTAGGTTTAGGGTAAAAGGAAAGGATTAGGGTTACGGGTTGGGCTTAGGTTTAGGGTTAAAGTTTACTGCTAGGGTTAGGGATAGGGTTCAGGGTTAGCTTTAGGGGTTCTGGTTAGGGTCAGGTGTTAGGTTAGTGTCAGGGTTAGGTCTAGTCGTGAGGGTAAGGATTAGGGTTAGCTTTAAGAGCTAGGGTTAGGTTTAATGTTTAGGATTAGGATTAGGGTTAAGGGTTAGGTTAAGGCTTAGGGGTTAGGGTGTAGGGTTAGGGTCAAGGGTTAGGTTTTTTGTTACGCATAGCGTTGGGGTTAGAAGTAAGGGTTACTGTCAGTGGTAGGGTTGTAGGTAGGGTTACGGTTAGGGTTAGCGATTTAGAATTAGGGTTAGGGATTAGGTGTCACAGTGATGACTAGGAGATAGGGTTAGAATTATGGGATAGGGGTTGTTCTCAGGAAATGGGTTATGCATTAACGTTAGGATAAGAGGTTAAAGTTAGGCGCACGGTGAGGTTTACGTGTTAAGGGGAGAAATAGGAACAGGGTTGGGTGTTATGTTCAGGGTTAGGGTTATCTGTTAAAGGTATTGTTTATGCTTAGCGCACGGGCTCTTTCTGCATTGTGCGGGCGGGGGGAGTTTAGGGGGCTGGGATTGTACCCGGGAACCCACTCTATCATACTCTGGGTATGGGCCCGTGGGTTTCATGCAGGACGCAGTGGTAGAGCCTCCTTTCACGCATGGCATGGGAGGATTGCAGGCTTTCTAAACTCTAAGAAAGCAAGAAGTCTGAGAATTAGATTTAGGGTTAGGATTCTGGTAAGGGTTAAGGATGAAGTTTAGTGTTATGGTGAGGGCTTAGGGTTAGGGATTACGGTTAGGGTTAAAGGTTACCCTTAGTTTTAACGGTTACACTTTGGTTTAGGGTTGAGGTTTACGGTTAGGGTTAAGATGAGGGGTTAGGGTTTGGTACAAGGTTAGGGTTATGTGTTAGGTTTAGGTTTGAAGATTAGGATTAGGGTTAGGATTAAAGGTTAGCGTGAGAGTTAACCCTTAGTGTTAAGGTTAAGAGTTAGGGTTTAGGGTTAGGGTTAGGGTTAGTTTTAGAGTTAGAGTTATGTGCTATGGTTTGTGTTAGAGGTTAGGGTTAGGATTACTGGTCACGGCTAGGGTTAGGTTTAGGGGGTAGCATTAGGGTTAGGCTTATGGTTAGGGTTAAGGGATAGGATTAGGGATAAGTGTTGGGCTTAGTGTTAGGGTTTAGTGTTAGGGTTAGCATTAAGGATTAGGGGTAGGGTCAAGGTTAAATGCTTGGTTGCGGGTAATGGTTAGGGTCAGGGTTAAGGTTCACGGATAGGGTTAGTGTTAAGGGTTACGGGTAGGTTTAGGGTTCAGGGTTAGAGTTACCATTAGGGCTTAAGGTTAGGATTAGGCGGTAGGTTAGATTTAGGGTTAGATCTAGGCGTTAGGGTAAGGGCTAGCGTTTGGGTTAAGAGATAGGGTTAGGTTTAATGCTTAGGATTAGGGTTAGGGTTTGGGGTGAAAGTAAGTGTTAGGGGTTAGGTTTCAGGATCAAAGGTTAGGGTTATTTTTAGCTGTAGTGTTAGGGTTAGGGTTAGGTTTCAGGATCAAAGGTTAGGGTTATTTTTAGCTGTAGTGTTAGGGTTAGGGATAAGGGATCCCATTAGCATTAAGGGTCTTCCTTACTGTAGGGTTAAGGGTTAGGCTTAGAGTTAAAGGTTAAGGTTAGGGTCAGTGTTAAGATTTAGGGTGAGGGTTAACGGTTAGGGTAAAGGTTAAGCGTTAGGGTTAGGGATTAGTGATTAGGGATTTTGGTTAGTGTTAGGGTTAGCGGTTAGGAGTTAGTGTTTTATGAAGGGGTATGGTTAGAATTAGGATTGGGGTTAGAGTTAGGGTGAGGTATAGGGGTTAGGTTTAGGGGTTAGATTTAGGGTAAAAGGATAGGATTAGGGTTACGGGTTGGGCTTAGGTTTAGGGTTAAAGTTTACTGCTAGGGTTAGGGATAGGGTTCAGGGTTAGCTTTAGTTGTTCTGGTTAGGGTTAGGTGTTAGGTTAGTGTCAGGTTTAGGTCTAGTCGTGAGGGTAAGATTTAGGGTTAGCTTTAAGAGCTAGGGTTAGGTTTAATGGTTAGGATTAGGATTAGGGTTAAGGGTTAGGGTAAGGCTTAGGGGTTAAGGTGAAGGGATAGGGTCAAGGGTTAGGGTTTTTGTTAGGCATAGCGTTGGGTTTAGAAGTAAGGGTTACTGTCAGTGTTAGGGTTGTAGGTAGGTTTACGGTTAGGGTTAGCGGTTTAGAATTAGGGTTAGGGATTAGGTGTCACAGTGATGACTAGGAGATAGGGTTAGAATTATGGGATAGGGGTTGTTCTCAGGAAATGGGTTATGCATTAACGTTAGGGAAAGAGGTTAAAGTTAGGCGCACAGTGAGGTTTACCTGTTAAGGGGAGAAATAGGAACAGGGTTGGGTGTTATGTTCAGGGTTAGGGTTATCTGTTAAAGGTATTGTTTATGCTTAGCACACGGGCCCTGTTTGCATTAGGCGGACGGGGGGAGTTTAGGGGGCTGGGTTTGTACCCGGGAAACCACTCTATCATACCGTGGGTATGGGCCCGTGGGTTTCATGCAGGACACAGTGGTAGAGCCTCCTTTCACGCATGGCATGGGAGGATTGCAGGCTTTCTAAACTCTAAGAAAGCAAGAAGTCTGAGAATTAGATTTAGGGTTAGGATTCTGGTTAGGGTTAAGGATGAAGTTCAGTGTTAGGGTGAGGGCTTAGGGTTAGGGATTAGGGTTAGGGTTAAAGGTTAGTCTTAGGTTTAACGGTTACACTTTGGTTTAGGGTTGAGGTATACGGTTAGGGTTTAGATGAGGGGTTAGTGTTTGGTACTGGGTTAGGGTTAAGTGTTAGGTTTAGGGTTGAAGATTAGGATTAGGGTTAGGATTAAAGGTTAGCGTGAGAGTTAACACTTAGGGTTAAGGTTAAGAGTTAGGGTTTAGGGTTAGGGTTAGGGTTAGGGTTAGTTTTAGGGTTAGATTTATGTGCTATGGTTTGTGTTAGAGGTTAGGGTTAGGTTTACTGGTCACGGTTAGGGTTACGTTTAGGGGGTAGCATTAGGGTTAAGGTTAAGGTTAAGGGATAGGATTAGGGATAAGTGTTGGGCTTAGGGTTCGGGTTTAGTGTTAGGCTTAGCATTAAGGATTAGGGTTAGGGTCAGGGTTAAAAGCTTGGGTGCGGGTAATGGTTAGGGTCAGGGTTAAGGTTCACGGATAGGGTTATTGTTAAGGGTTACGGGTAGGTTTAGGGTTCAGGGTTAGAGTTAGGGTTAGGGTTAGGGTTAGGGGTTAGGGTTAGGGTAAGGGTCAGGATCAGGGGTTAGGGGTTCGGGTTAGGGTTAGGGGTTAGGTTTAGGGTTAGGGGTTAGGGTTAGGGTTAGGGTTTAGGGTTAGGGTTAGGGTTAGGGGGTTAGGGTTATGGTTGGGGTTGGGGTTAGGGGTAGGGTTAGGGGTTAGGGTTAGGGTTAGGGTTCGGGTTCCGGTTAGGGTTAGGGTTATGGTTGGGTTAGGGTTAGGGTTAGGATTGGGTTAGGTTTAAGGTTAGGGTAGGGGTAGGGGTAGGGGTAGGGTTAGGGGTTAGGTTAAGGATTAGGGGTTAGGCTCAGGGTCAGGTTCAGGGTCAGGGTTAGGGTTTAGGTTAAGGGTTAGGGTTGGGGTTGGGGTCGGGGTTAGGGTTAGGGTTAGGGTTTAGGGTTAGGGTTAGGTGTTAGTGTTAGGGGTTAGGGGTTAGGGTTAGGGGTTAGGGTTAGGGTTAGGGGTTAGTGTTAGGGGTAGAGGTAGGGGTAGGGGTTAGGGATTAGGGTTAGGGTTAGGGGTTATGGTT
>NW_027182918.1:200000-215000 GCF_041146395.1 Eulemur rufifrons | reverse complement strand
GTTTTTGTTAGGCATAGCGTTGGGGTTAGAAGTAAGGGTTACTGTCAGTGTCAGGGTTGTAGGTAGGGTTACGGTTAGGGTTAGCGGTTTAGAATTAGGGTTAGGGATTAGGTGTCACAGTGATGACTAGGAGATAGGGTCAGAATTATGGGATAGGGGTTGTTCTCAAGAAATGCGTTATGCATTAACGTTAGGATAAGAGGTTAAAGTTAGGCGCACGGTGAGGTTTACGTGTTAAGGGGAGAAATAGGAACAGGGTTGGGTGTTATGTTCAGGGTTAGGGTTATCTGTTAAAGGTATTGTTTATGCTTAGCGCACGGGCCCTGTCTGCATTAGGCGGGCGGGGGGAGTTTAGGGGGCTGGGATTGTACCCGGGAACCCACTCTATCATACTCTGGGTATGGGCCCGTGGGTTTCATGCAGGACACAGTGGTAGAACCTCCTTTCACGCATGGCATGGGAGAATTGCAGGCTTTCTAAACTCTAAGAAAGCAAGAAGTCTGAGAATTAGATTTAGGGTTAGGATTCTGGTTAGGGTTAAGGATGAAGTTTAGTGTTAGGGTGAGGGCTTAGGGTTAGGGATTAGGGTTAGGGTTAAAGGTTACTCTTAGGTTTAACGGTTCCACTGCGGTTTAGGGTTGAGGTTTACGGTTAGGGTTAAGATGAGGGGTTAGGGTTTGGTACAGCGTTAGAGTTAAGTATTTGGTTTAGTGTTGAAGATTAGGATTAGGGTTAGGATTAAAGGTTAGCGTGAGAGTTAACGCTTAGGGTTAAGGTTAAGAGTTAGGGTTTAGGGTTAGGTTTAGGGTTAGTGTTAGTTTTAGGGTTAGAGTTATGTGCTATGGTTTGTGTTAGAGGTTAGGGTTAGGTTTACTGGTCACGGTTAGGGGTACGTTTAGGGGTTAGCATTAGGGTAGGGTTAGGGTTAAGGGATAGGATTAGGGTTAAGTGTTGGGCTTAGGGTTAGGGTTTAGTGTTAGGGTTAGCATTAAGGATTAGGGTTAGGGTCAGGGTTAAATGCTTGGGTGCGGGTAATGGTTAGGGTCAGGGTTAAGGTTCACGGATAGGGTTAGTGTTAAGGGTTACGGATAGGTTTAGGGTTCAGAGTTAGAGTTAGCATTAGGGCTTAAGGTTAGGATTAGGCGGTAGGTGAGATTTAGGGTTAGATCTAGGCGTTAGGGTAAGGGCTAGCGTTAGGGTTAAGAGATAGGGTTAGGTTTAATGCTTAGGATTAGGGTTAGGGTTTGGGGTTAATGTAAGTGTTAGGGGTCAGGTTTAAGGATCCAAGGTTAGGGTTACTTTTAGCTGTAGTGTTAGGGTTAGGGATAAGGGATCCCATTAGCATTAAGGGTCTTCCTTACTGTAGGGTTAAGGGTTAGGCTTAGAGTTAAAGGTTAAGGTTAGGGTCAGGGTTAAGATTTAGGGTGAGGGTTAACGGTTAGGGTAAAGGTTAAGCGTTAGTGTTAGGGATTAGTGATTAGGGTTTTTGGTTAGTGTTAGGGTTAGCGGTTAGGAGTTAGTGTTTTATGAAGGGGTATGCTTAGAATTAGGATTGGGGTTAGAGTTAGGGTGAGGTATGGGGGTTAGGTTTAGGGGTTAGTTTTAGGGTAAAAGGATAGGATTAGGGTTACGGGTTGGGCTTAGGTTTAGGGTTAAAGTTTACTGCTAGGGTTAGGGATAGGGTTCAGGGTTAGCTTTAGGGTTTCTGGTTAGGGTTAGGTGTTAGGTTAGTGTCAGGGTTAGGTCTAGTCGTGAGGGTAAGGTTTAGGGTTAGCTTTAAGAGCTAGGGTTAGGTTTAATGGTTAGGATTAGGATTAGGGTTAAGTGTTAGGGTAAGGCTTAGGGGTTAGGGTGAAGGGTTAGGGTCAAGGGTTAGGGTTTTTGTTAGGCATAGCGTTGGGGTTAGAAGTAAGGGTTACTGTCAGTGTTAGGGTTGTAGGTAGGGTTACGGTTAGGGTTAGCGGTTTAGAATTAGGGTTAGGGATTAGGTGTCACAGTGATGACTAGGAGATAGGGTTAGAATTATGGGATAGGGGTTGTTCTCAGGAAATGCGTTATGCATTAACGTTAGGATAAGAGGTTAAAGTTAGGCGCACGGTGAGGTTTACGTGTTAAGGGGAGAAATAGGAACAGGGTTGGGTGTTATGTTCAGGGTTAGGGTTATCTGTTAAAGGTATTGTTTATGCTTAGCGCACGGGCCCTGTCTGCATTAGGCGGGCGGGGGGAGTTTAGGGGGCTGGGATTGTACCCGGGAACCCACTCTATCATACTCTGGGTATGGGCCCGTGGGTTTCATGCAGGACACAGTGGTAGAGCCTCCTTTCACGCATGGCATGGGAGGATTGCAGGCTTTCTAAACTCTAAGGAAGCAAGAAAGTCTGAGAATTAGATTTAGGGTTAGGATTCTGGTTAGGGTTAAGGATGAAGTTTAGTGTTAGGGTGAGGGCTTAGGGTTAGGGATTAGGGTTAGTGTTAAAGGTTACTCTTAGGTTTAACGGTTACACTTTGGTTTCGGGTTGAGGTTTACGGTTAGGGTTAAGATGAGGGGTTAGGGTTTGGTACAGGGTTAGGGTTAAGTGTTAGGTTTAGGGTTGAAGATTAGGATTACGGTTAGGATTAAAGGTTAGCGTGAGAGTTAACGCTTAGGGTTAAGGTTAAGTGTTAGGGTTTAGGGTTAGGGTTAGGGTTACTGTTAGTATTAGGGTTAGAGTTATGTGCTATGGTTTGTGTTAGAGGTTAGGGTTAGGTTTACTGGTCACGGTTAGGGTTACGTTTAGGGGGTAGCATTAGGGTTAGGGTTAGGGTTAAGGGATAGGATTAGGGATAAGTGTTGGGCTTAGGGTTAGGGTTTAGTGTTATGGTTAGCATTAAGGATTAGGGTTAAGGTCAGGGTTAAAAGCTTGGGTGCGGGTAATGGTTAGGGTCAGGGTGAAGGTTCACGGATAGGGTTAGTGTTAAGGGTTACGGGTAGGTTTAGGGTTAAGGGTTAGTGTTAGCATTAGGGCTTAAGGTTAGGATTAGGCGGTACGTTAGATTTAGGGTTAGATCTAGGCGTTAGGGTAAGGGCTAGCGTTAGGGTTAAGAGATAGGGTTAGGTTTAATGCTTAGGATTAGGGTTAGGGTTTGGGGTTAAAGTAAGTGTTAGGGGTTAGGTTTAAGGATCCAAGGTTAGGGTTATTTTTAGCTGTAGTGTTAGGGTTAGGGATAAGGGATCCCATTAGTGTTAAGGGTCTTCCTTACTGTAGGGTTAAGGGTTAGGCTTAGAGTTAAAGGTTAAGGTTAGGGTCAGTGTTAAGATTTAGGGTGAGGGTTAACGGTTAGGGTAAAGGTTAAGCGTTAGGGTTAGGGATTAGTGATTAGGGTTTTTGGTTAGTGTTAGGGTTAGCGGTTAGGAGTTAGTGTTTTATGAAGGGGTATGGTTAGAATTAGGATTGGGGTTAGAGTTAGGGTGAGGTATAGGGGTTAGGTTTAGGGGTTAGTTTTAGGGTAAAAGGATAGGATTAGGGTTACGGGTTGGGCTTAGGTTTAGGGTTAAAGTTTACTGCTAGGGTTAGGGATAGGGTTCAGGGTTAGCTTTAGGGGTTCTGGTTAGGGTTAGGTGTTAGGTTAGTGTCAGGGTTAGGTCTAGTCGTGAGGGTAAGGTTTAGGGTTAGCTTTAAGAGCTAGGGTTAGTTTTAATGGTTAGGATTAGGATTAGGGTTAAGGGTTAGGGTAAGGCTTAGGGGTTAGGGTGAAGGGTTAGGGTTCTTGTTAGGCATAGCGTTGGGGTTAGAAGTAAGGGTTACTGTCAGTGTTAGGGTTGTAGGTAGGGTTACGGTTAGGGTTAGCGGTTTAGAATTAGGGTTAGGGATTAGGTGTCACAGGGATGACTAGGAGATAGGGTTAGAATTATGGGATAGGGGTTGTTCTCAGGAAATGGGTTATGCATTAACGTTAGGATAAGAGGTTAAAGTTAGGCGCACGGTGAAGTTTACGTGTTAAGGGGAGAAATAGGAACAGGGTTGGGTGTTATGTTCAGGGTTAGGGTTATCTGTTAAAGGTATTGTTTATGCTTAACGCACGGGCCCTGTCTGCATTAGGCGGGCGGGGGGAGTTTAGGGGGCTGGGATTGTACCCGGGAACCCACTCTATCATACTCTGGGTATGGGCCCGTGGGTTTCATGGAGGACACAGTGGTAGAGCCTCCTTACACGCATGGCATGGGAGGATTGCAGGCTTTCTAAACTCTAAGAAAGCAAGAAGTCTGAGAATTAGATTTAGGGTTAGGATTATGGTTAGGGTTAAGGATGAAGTTTAGTGTTAGGGTGAGAGCTTAGGGTTAGGGATTAGGGTTAGGGTTAAAGGTTACTCTTAGGTTTAATGGTCACACTTGGGTTTAGGGTTGAGGTTTACGGGTAGGGTTAAGATGAGTGGTTAGGGTTTGGTACAGGGTTAGGGTTAAGTGTTAGGTTTAGGGTTGAAGATTAGGATTAGGGTTAGGATTAAAGGTTAGCGTGAGAGTTAACGCTTAGGGTTAAGGTTAAGAGTTAGTGTTTAGGGTTAGGGTTAGGGTTAGTTTTAGGGTTAGAGTTATGTGCTATGGTTTGTGTTAGAGGTTAGGGTTAGGTTTACTGGTCACGCTTAGGGTTACATTTAGGGGGTAGCATTAGGGTTAGGGTTAGGGTTAAGGGATAGGATTAGGGTTAAGTGTTGGGCTTAGGGTTAGGGTTTAGTGTTAGGGTTAGCATTAAGGATTAGGGTTAGGGTCAGGGTTAAATGCTTGAGTGCGCGTAATGGTTAGGGTCAGGGTTAAGGTTCACGGATACGGTTAATGTTAAGGGTTACGGGTAGGTTTAGGGTTCAGGGTTAGTGTTAGCATTAGGGCTTAAGGTTAGGATTAGGCGGTAGGTTAGATTTAGGGTTAGATCTAGGCGTTAGGGTAAGGGCTAGCGTTAGGGTTGAGAGATAGGGTTAGGTTTAATGCTTAGGATTAGGGTTAGGGTTTGGGGTTAAAGTAAGTGTTAGGGGTTAGGTTTAAGGATCCAAGGTTAGGGTTATTTTTAGCTGTAGTGTTAGGGTTAGGGATAAGGTATCCCATTAGCATTAAGGGTCCTCCTTCCTGTAGGGTTAAGGGTTAGGCTTAGAGTTAAAGATTAAGGTTAGGGTCAGTGTTAAGATTTAGGGTGAGGGTTAATGGTTAGCGTAAAGGTTAAGCGTTAGGGTTAGGGATTAGTGATTAGGGTTTTTGGTTAGTGTTAGGGTTAGCGGTTAGGAGTTAGTGTTTTATGAAGGGGTATGGTTAGAATCAGGATTGGGGTTAGAGTTAGGGTGAGGTATAGGGGTTAGGTTTACGGGTTAGTTTTAGGGTAAAAGGATAGGATTAGGGTTACGGGTTGGGCTTAGGTTTAGGGTTAAAGTTTACTGCTAGGGTTAGGGATAGGGTTCAGGGTTAGCTTTAGGGGTTCTGATTAGGGTTAGGTGTTAGGTTAGTGTCAGGGTTAGGTCTAGTCGTGAGGGTAAGGTTTAGGGTTAGCTTTAAGAGCTAGGGTTAGGTTTAATGGTTAGGATTAGGGTTAGGGTTAGGGTAAGGCTTAGGGGTTAGGGTGAAGGGTTAGGGTTTTTATTAGGCATAGCGTTGGGGTTAGAAGTAAGGGTTACTGTCAGTGTTAGGGTTGTAGGTAGGGTTACGGTTAGGGTTAGCGGTTTAGAATTAGGGTTAGGGATTAGGTGTCACAGTGATCACTAGGAGATAGGGTTAGAATTATGGGATAGGGGTTGTTCTCAGGAAATGCGTTATGCATTAACGTTAGGATAAGAGGTTAAAGTTAGGCGCACGGTGAGGTTTACGTGTTAAGGGGAGAAATAGGAACAGGGTTGGGTTGTTACGTTCAGGGTTAGGGTTATCTGTTAAAGTTATTGTTTATGCTTAGCGCACGGGCCCTGTCTGCATTAGGCGGGCGGGGGGAGTTTAGGGGGCTGGGATTGTACCCGGGAACCCACTCTATCATACTCTGGGTATGGGCCCGTGGGTTTCATGCAGGACACAGTGGTAGAGCCTCCTTTCATGCATGGCATGGGAGGATTGCAGGCTTTCTAAACTCTAAGAAAGCAAGAAGTCTGAGAATTAGATTTAGGGTTAGGATTCTGGTTAGGGTGAAGGATGAAGTTTAGTGTTAGGGTGAGGGCTTAGGGTTAGGGATTAGGGTTAGGGTTAAAGGTTACTCTTAGGTTTAACGGTTACACTTTGGTTTAGGGTTGAGGTTTACGGTTAGGGTTAAGATCAGGGGTTAGGGTTTGGTACAGGGTTAGGGTTAAGCGTTAGGTTTAGGGTTGAAGATTAGGATTAGGGTTAGGATTAAAGGTTAGCGTGAGAGTTAACGCTTACGGTTAAGGTTAAGAGTTAGGGTTTAGGGTTAGGGTTAGGGTTAGTTTTAGGGTTAGAGTTATGTGCTATGGTTTGTGTTAGAGGTTAGGGTTAGGTTTACTGGTCACGGTTAGGGTTACGTTTAGGGGGTAGCATTAGGATTAGGGTTAGGGTTAAGGGATAGGATTAGGGATAAGTGTTGGGCTTAGGGTTAGGGTTAAGTGTTAATGTTAGCATTAAGTATTAGGGTTACGGTCAGGGTTAAATGCTTGGGTACGGGTAATGGTTAGGGTCAGGGTTAAGGTTCACGGATAGGGTTAGTGTTAAGGGTTACGGGTAGGTTTAGGGTTCAGGGTTAGTGTTAGCATTAGGGCTTAAGGTTAGGATTAGGCGGTAGGTTAGATTTAAGGTTAGATCTAGGCGTTAGGGTAAGGGCTAGTGTTAGGGTTAAGAGATAGGGTTAGGTTTAATGCTTAGGATTAGGGTTAGGGTTTGGGGTTAAAGTAAGTGTTAGGGGTCAGGTTTAAGGAACCAAGGTTAGGGTTATTTTTAGCTGTAGTGTTAGGGTTAGGGATAAGGGATCCCATTAGCATTAAGGGTCTTCCTTACTGTAGGGTTAAGGGTTAGGCTTAGAGTTAAAGGTTAAGGTTAGGGTCAGTGTTAAGATTTAGGGTGAGGGTTAACGGTTAGGGTAAAGGTTAAGCGTTAGGGTTAGGGATTAGTGATTAGGGTTT
This sequence comes from Eulemur rufifrons, assembly GCF_041146395.1. Taxonomy (NCBI): domain Eukaryota; kingdom Metazoa; phylum Chordata; class Mammalia; order Primates; family Lemuridae; genus Eulemur; species Eulemur rufifrons. The sequence goes on along the minus strand of NW_027182918.1, from coordinate 207,923 downwards.
TTGGTTAGTGTTAGGGTTAGCGGTTAGGAGTTAGTGTTTTATGAAGGGGTATGCTTAGAATTAGGATTGGGGTTAGAGTTAGGGTGAGGTATGGGGGTTAGGTTTAGGGGTTAGTTTTAGGGTAAAAGGATAGGATTAGGGTTACAGGTTGGGCTTAGGTTTAGGGTTAAAGTTTACTGCTAGGGTTAGGGATAGGGTTCAGGGTTAGCTTTAGGGTTTCTGGTTAGGGTTAGGTGTTAGGTTAGTGTCAGGGTTAGGTCTAGTCGTGAGGGTAAGGTTTAGGGTTAGCTTTAAGAGCTAGGGTTAGGTTTAATGGTTAGGATTAGGATTAGGGTTAAGTGTTAGGGTAAGGCTTAGGGGTTAGGGTGAAGGGTTAGGGTCAAGGGTTAGGGTTTTTGTTAGGCATAGCGTTGGGGTTAGAAGTAAGGGTTACTGTCAGTGTTAGGGTTGTAGGTAGGGTTACGGTTAGGGTTAGCGGTTTAGAATTAGGGTTAGGGATTAGGTGTCACAGTGATGACTAGGAGATAGGGTTAGAATTATGGGATAGGGGTTGTTCTCAGGAAATGCGTTATGCATTAACGTTAGGATAAGAGGTTAAAGTTAGGCGCACGGTGAGGTTTACGTGTTAAGGGGAGAAATAGGAACAGGGTTGGGTGTTATGTTCAGGGTTAGGGTTATCTGTTAAAGGTATTGTTTATGCTTAGCGCACGGGCCCTGTCTGCATTAGGCGGGCGGGGGGAGTTTAGGGGGCTGGGATTGTACCCGGGAACCCACTCTATCATACTCTGGGTATGGGCCCGTGGGTTTCATGCAGGACACAGTGGTAGAGCCTCCTTTCACGCATGGCATGGGAGGATTGCAGGCTTTCTAAACTCTAAGGAAGCAAGAAAGTCTGAGAATTAGATTTAGGGTTAGGATTCTGGTTAGGGTTAAGGATGAAGTTTAGTGTTAGGGTGAGGGCTTAGGGTTAGGGATTAGGGTTAGTGTTAAAGGTTACTCTTAGGTTTAACGGTTACACTTTGGTTTCGGGTTGAGGTTTACGGTTAGGGTTAAGATGAGGGGTTAGGGTTTGGTACAGGGTTAGGGTTAAGTGTTAGGTTTAGGGTTGAAGATTAGGATTACGGTTAGGATTAAAGGTTAGCGTGAGAGTTAACGCTTAGGGTTAAGGTTAAGAATTAGGGTTTAGGGTTAGGGTTAGGGTTACTGTTAGTATTAGGGTTAGAGTTATGTGCTATGGTTTGTGTTAGAGGTTAGGGTTAGGTTTACTGGTCACGGTTAGGGTTACGTTTAGGGGGTAGCATTAGGGTTAGGGTTAGGGTTAAGGGATAGGATTAGGGATAAGTGTTGGGCTTAGGGTTAGGGTTTAGTGTTATGGTTAGCATTAAGGATTAGGGTTAAGGTCAGGGTTAAAAGCTTGGGTGCGGGTAATGGTTAGGGTCAGGGTGAAGGTTCACGGATAGGGTTAGTGTTAAGGGTTACGGGTAGGTTTAGGGTTAAGGGTTAGTGTTAGCATTAGGGCTTAAGGTTAGGATTAGGCGGTACGTTAGATTTAGGGTTAGATCTAGGCGTTAGGGTAAGGGCTAGCGTTAGGGTTAAGAGATAGGGTTAGGTTTAATGCTTAGGATTAGGGTTAGGGTTTGGGGTTAAAGTAAGTGTTAGGGGTTAGGTTTAAGGATCCAAGGTTAGGGTTATTTTTAGCTGTAGTGTTAGGGTTAGGGATAAGGGATCCCATTAGTGTTAAGGGTCTTCCTTACTGTAGGGTTAAGGGTTAGGCTTAGAGTTAAAGGTTAAGGTTAGGGTCAGTGTTAAGATTTAGGGTGAGGGTTAACGGTTAGGGTAAAGGTTAAGCGTTAGGGTTAGGGATTAGTGATTAGGGTTTTTGGTTAGTGTTAGGGTTAGCGGTTAGGAGTTAGTGTTTTATGAAGGGGTATGGTTAGAATTAGGATTGGGGTTAGAGTTCGGGTGAGGTATAGGGGTTAGGTTTAGGGGTTAGTTTTAGGGTAAAAGGATAGGATTAGGGTTACGGGTTGGGCTTAGGTTTAGGGTTAAAGTTTACTGCTAGGGTTAGGGATAGGGTTCAGGGTTAGCTTTAGGGGTTCTGGTTAGGGTTAGGTGTTAGGTTAGTGTCAGGGTTAGGTCTAGTCGTGAGGGTAAGGTTTAGGGTTAGCTTTAAGAGCTAGGGTTAGTTTTAATGGTTAGGATTAGGATTAGGGTTAAGGGTTAGGGTAAGGCTTAGGGGTTAGGGTGAAGGGTTAGGGTTCTTGTTAGGCATAGCGTTGGGGTTAGAAGTAAGGGTTACTGTCAGTGTTAGGGTTGTAGGTAGGGTTACGGTTAGGGTTAGCGGTTTAGAATTAGGGTTAGGGATTAGGTGTCACAGGGATGACTAGGAGATAGGGTTAGAATTATGGGATAGGGGTTGTTCTCAGGAAATGGGTTATGCATTAACGTTAGGATAAGAGGTTAAAGTTAGGCGCACGGTGAAGTTTACGTGTTAAGGGGAGAAATAGGAACAGGGTTGGGTGTTATGTTCAGGGTTAGGGTTATCTGTTAAAGGTATTGTTTATGCTTAACGCACGGGCCCTGTCTGCATTAGGCGGGCGGGGGGAGTTTAGGGGGCTGGGATTGTACCCGGGAACCCACTCTATCATACTCTGGGTATGGGCCCGTTGGTTTCATGGAGGACACAGTGGTAGAGCCTCCTTACACGCATGGCATGGGAGGATTGCAGGCTTTCTAAACTCTAAGAAAGCAAGAAGTCTGAGAATTAGATTTAGGGTTAGGATTATGGTTAGGGTTAAGGATGAAGTTTAGTGTTAGGGTGAGAGCTTAGGGTTAGGGATTAGGGTTAGGGTTAAAGGTTACTCTTAGGTTTAATGGTCACACTTGGGTTTAGGGTTGAGGTTTACGGGTAGGGTTAAGATGAGTGGTTAGGGTTTGGTACAGGGTTAGGGTTAAGTGTTAGGTTTAGGGTTGAAGATTAGGATTAGGGTTAGGATTAAAGGTTAGCGTGAGAGTTAACGCTTAGGGTTAAGGTTAAGAGTTAGTGTTTAGGGTTAGGGTTAGGGTTAGTTTTAGGGTTAGAGTTATGTGCTATGGTTTGTGTTAGAGGTTAGGGTTAGGTTTACTGGTCACGCTTAGGGTTACATTTAGGGGGTAGCATTAGGGTTAGGGTTAGGGTTAAGGGATAGGATTAGGGTTAAGTGTTGGGCTTAGGGTTAGGGTTTAGTGTTAGGGTTAGCATTAAGGATTAGGGTTAGGGTCAGGGTTAAATGCTTGAGTGCGCGTAATGGTTAGGGTCAGGGTTAAGGTTCACGGATACGGTTAATGTTAAGGGTTACGGGTAGGTTTAGGGTTCAGGGTTAGTGTTAGCATTAGGGCTAAGGTTAGGATTAGGCGGTAGGTTAGATTTAGGGTTAGATCTAGGCGTTAGGGTAAGGGCTAGCGTTAGGGTTGAGAGATAGGGTTAGGTTTAATGCTTAGGATTAGGGTTAGGGTTTGGGGTTAAAGTAAGTGTTAGGGGTTAGGTTTAAGGATCCAAGGTTAGGGTTATTTTTAGCTGTAGTGTTAGGGTTAGGGATAAGGTATCCCATTAGCATTAAGGGTCCTCCTTCCTGTAGGGTTAAGGGTTAGGCTTAGAGTTAAAGATTAAGGTTAGGGTCAGTGTTAAGATTTAGGGTGAGGGTTAATGGTTAGCGTAAAGGTTAAGCGTTAGGGTTAGGGATTAGTGATTAGGGTTTTTGGTTAGTGTTAGGGTTAGCGGTTAGGAGTTAGTGTTTTATGAAGGGGTATGGTTAGAATCAGGATTGGGGTTAGAGTTAGGGTGAGGTATAGGGGTTAGGTTTAGGGGTTAGTTTTAGGGTAAAAGGATAGGATTAGGGTTACGGGTTGGGCTTAGGTTTAGGGTTAAAGTTTACTGCTAGGGTTAGGGATAGGGTTCAGGGTTAGCTTTAGGGGTTCTGGTTAGGGTTAGGTGTTAGGTTAGTGTCAGGGTTAGGTCTAGTCGTGAGGGTAAGGTTTAGGGTTAGCTTTAAGAGCTAGGGTTAGGTTTAATGGTTAGGATTAGGGTTAGGGTTAGGGTAAGGCTTAGGGGTTAGGGTGAAGGGTTAGGGTTTTTATTAGGCATAGCGTTGGGGTTAGAAGTAAGGGTTACTGTCAGTGTTAGGGTTGTAGGTAGGGTTACGGTTAGGGTTAGCGGTTTAGAATTAGGGTTAGGGATTAGGTGTCACAGTGATCACTAGGAGATAGGGTTAGAATTATGGGATAGGGGTTGTTCTCAGGAAATGCGTTATGCATTAACGTTAGGATAAGAGGTTAAAGTTAGGCGCACGGTGAGGTTTACGTGTTAAGGGGAGAAATAGGAACAGGGTTGGGTTGTTACGTTCAGGGTTAGGGTTATCTGTTAAAGTTATTGTTTATGCTTAGCGCACGGGCCCTGTCTGCATTAGGCGGGCGGGGGGAGTTTAGGGGGCTGGGATTGTACCCGGGAACCCACTCTATCATACTCTGGGTATGGGCCCGTGGGTTTCATGCAGGACACAGTGGTAGAGCCTCCTTTCACGCATGGCATGGGAGGATTGCAGGCTTTCTAAACTCTAAGAAAGCAAGAAGTCTGAGAATTAGATTTAGGGTTAGGATTCTGGTTAGGGTGAAGGATGAAGTTTAGTGTTAGGGTGAGGGCTTAGGGTTAGGGATTAGGGTTAGGGTTAAAGGTTACTCTTAGGTTTAACGGTTACACTTTGGTTTAGGGTTGAGGTTTACGGTTAGGGTTAAGATCAGGGGTTAGGGTTTGGTACAGGGTTAGGGTTAAGCGTTAGGTTTAGGGTTGAAGATTAGGATTAGGGTTAGGATTAAAGGTTAGCGTGAGAGTTAACGCTTACGGTTAAGGTTAAGAGTTAGGGTTTAGGGTTAGGGTTAGGGTTAGTTTTAGGGTTAGAGTTATGTGCTATGGTTTGTGTTAGAGGTTAGGGTTAGGTTTACTGGTCACGGTTAGGGTTACGTTTAGGGGGTAGCATTAGGATTAGGGTTAGGGTTAAGGGATAGGATTAGGGATAAGTGTTGGGCTTAGGGTTAGGGTTTAGTGTTAATGTTAGCATTAAGTATTAGGGTTACGGTCAGGGTTAAATGCTTGGGTACGGGTAATGGTTAGGGTCAGGGTTAAGGTTCACGGATAGGGTTAGTGTTAAGGGTTACGGGTAGGTTTAGGGTTCAGGGTTAGTGTTAGCATTAGGGCTTAAGGTTAGGATTAGGCGGTAGGTTAGATTTAAGGTTAGATCTAGGCGTTAGGGTAAGGGCTAGTGTTAGGGTTAAGAGATAGGGTTAGGTTTAATGCTTAGGATTATGGTTAGGGTTTGGGGTTAAAGTAAGTGTTAGGGGTCAGGTTTAAGGATCCAAGGTTAGGGTTATTTTTAGCTGTAGTGTTAGGGTTAGGGATAAGGGATCCCATTAGCATTAAGGGTCTTCCTTACTGTAGGGTTAAGGGTTAGGCTTAGAGTTAAAGGTTAAGGCTAGGGTCAGGGTTAAGATTTAGGGTGAGGGTTAATGGTTAGGGTAAAGGTTAAGCGTTAGGGTTAGGGATTAGTGATTAGGGTTTTTGGTTAGTGTTAGGGTTAGCGGTTAGGAGTTAGTGTTTTATGAAGGGGTATGCTTAGAATTAGGATTGGGGTTAGAGTTAGGGTGAGGTATGGGGGTTAGGTTTAGGGGTTAGTTTTAGGGTAAAAGGATAGGATTAGGGTTACGGGTTGGGCTTAGGTTTAGGGTTAAAGTCTACTGCTAGGGTTAGGGATAGGGTTCAGGGTTAGCTTGAGGGGTTCTGGTTAGGGTTAGGTGTTAGGTTAGTGTCAGGGTTAGGTCTAGTCGTGAGGGTAAGGTTTAGGGTTAGCTTTAAGAGCTAGGATTAGGTTTAATGGTTAGGATTAGGATTAGGGTTAAGGGTTAGGCTAAGGCTTAGGGGTTAGGGTGAAGGGTTAGGGTCAAGGGTTAGGGTTTTTGTTAGGCATAGCGTTGGGGTTAGAAGTAAGGGTTACTGTCAGTGTTAGGGTTGTAGGTAGGGTTACGGTTAGGGTTAGCGGTTTAGAATTAGGGTTAGGGATTAGGTGTCACAGTGATGACTAGGAGATAAGGTTACAATTATGGGATAGGGGTTGTTCTCAGGAAATGCGTTATGCATTAACGTTAGGATAAGAGGTTAAAGTTAGGCGCACGGTGAGGTTTACGTGTTAAGGGGAGAAATAGGAACAGGGTTGGGTGTTATGTTCAGGGTTAGGGTTATCTGTTAAAGGTATTGTTTATGCTTAGCGCACGGGCCCTGTCTGCATTAGGCGGGCGGGGGGAGTTTAGGGGGCTGGGATTGTACCCGGGAACCCACTCTATCATACTCTGGGTATGGGCCCGTGGGTTTCATGCACGACACAGTGGTAGAGCCTCCTTTCACGCATGGCATGGGAGGATTGCAGGCTTTCTAAACTCTAAGGAAGCAAGAAAGTCTGAGAATTAGATTTAGGGTTAGGATTCTGGTTAGGGTTAAGGATGAAGTTTAGTGTTAGGGTGAGGGCTTAGGGTTAGGGATTAGGGTTAGGGTTAAAGGTTACTCTTAGGTTTAACGGTTACACTTTGGTTTCGGGTTGAGGTTTACGGTTAGGGTTAAGATGAGGGGTTAGGGTTTGGTACAGGGTTAGGGTTAAGTGTTAGGTTTAGGGTTGAAGATTAGGATTACGGTTAGGATTAAAGGTTAGCGTGAGAGTTAACGCTTAGGGTTAAGGTTAAGAGTTAGGGTTTAGGGTTAGGGTTAGGGTTACTGTTAGTATTAGGGTTAGAGTTATGTGCTATGGTTTGTGTTAGAGGTTAGGGTTAGGTTTACTGGTCACGGTTAGGGTTACGTTTAGGGGGTAGCATTAGGGTTAGGGTTAGGGTTAAGGGATAGGATTAGGGATAAGTGTTGGGCTTAGGGTTAGGGTTTAGTGTTATGGTTAGCATTAAGGATTAGGGTTAAGGTCAGGGTTAAAAGCTTGGGTGCGGGTAATGGTTAGGGTCAGGGTGAAGGTTCACGGATAGGGTTAGTGTTAAGGGTTACGGGTAGGTTTAGGGTTAAGGGTCAGTGTTAGCATTAGGGCTTAAGGTTAGGATTAGGCGGTACGTTAGATTTAGGGTTAGATCTAGGCCTTAGGGTAAGGGCTAGCGTTAGGGTTAAGAGATAGGGTTAGGTTTAATGCTTAGGATTAGGGTTAGGGTTTGGGGTTAAAGTAAGTGTTAGGGGTTAGGTTTAAGGATCCAAGGTTAGGGTTATTTTTAGCTGTAGTGTTAGGGTTAGGGATAAGGGATCCCATTAGCGTTAAGGGTCTTCCTTACTGTAGGGTTAAGGGTTAGGCTTAGAGTTAAAGGTTAAGGTTAGGGTCAGTGTTAAGATTTAGGGTGAGGGTTAACGGTTAGGGTAAAGGTTAAGCGTTAGGGTTAGGGATTAGTGATTAGGGTTTTTGGTTAGTGTTAGGGTTAGCGGTTAGGAGTTAGTGTTTTATGAAGGGGTATGGTTAGAATTAGGATTGGGGTTAGAGTTAGGGTGAGGTATAGGGGTTAGGTTTAGGGGTTAGTTTTAGGGTAAAAGGATAGGATTAGGGTTACGGGTTGGGCTTAGGTTTAGGGTTAAAGTTACTGCTAGGGTTAGTAATAGGGTTCAGGGTTAGCTTTAGGGGTTCTGGTTAGGGTTAGGTGTTAGGTTAGTGTCAGGGTTAGGTCTAGTCGTGAGGGTAAGGTTTAGGGTTAGCTTTAAGAGCTAGGGTTAGGTTTAATGGTTAGGATTAGGATTAGGGTTAAGGGTTAGGGTAAGGCTTAGGGGTTAGGGTGAAGGGTTAGGGTCAAGGGTTAGGGTTTTTGTTAGGCATAGCGTTGGGGTTAGAAGTAAGGGTTACTGTCAGTGTTAGGGTTGTAGGT
>NW_027182917.1:597500-627500 GCF_041146395.1 Eulemur rufifrons | reverse complement strand
CGTGAAAGGAGGCTCTACCACTGCGTCCTGCATGAAACCCACGGGCCCATACCCAGAGTATGATAGAGTGGGTTCCCGGGTACAATCCCAGGCCCCTAAACTGCCCCCGCCCACCTAATGCAGACAGGGCCCGTGCGCTAAGCATAAACAATACCTTTAACAGATAACCCTAACTCTGAACGTAACACCCAACCCTGTTCCTATTTCTCCCCTTAACACGTAAACCTCACCGTGCGCCTAACTTTAACCTCTTATCCTAACGTTAATGCATAACCCATTTCCTGAGAACAACCCCTATCCCATAATTCTAACCCTATCTCCTAGTCATCACTGTGACACCTAATACCTAACCCTAATTCTAAACCGCTAACCCTAACCGTAACCCTTCCTACAACCCTAACACTGACAGTAACCCTTACTTCTAACCCCAACGCTATGCCTAACAAAAACCCTAACCCTTGACCCTAACCCTTCACCCTAACCCCTAAGCCTTACCCTAACCCTTAACCCTAATCCTAATCCTAACCATTAAACCTAACCCTAGCTCTTAAAGCTAACCCTAAACCTTACCCTCACGACTAGACCTAACCCTGACACTAAACTAACACCTAACCCTAACCAGAACCCCTAAAGCTAACCGTGAACCCTATCCCTAACCCTAGCAGTAAACTTTAACCCTAAACCTAAGCCCAACCCGTAACCCTAATCCTATCCTTTTACCCTAAAACTAACCCCTAAACCTAACCCCTATACCTCACCCTAACTCTAACCCCAATCCTAATTCTAACCATACCCCTTCATAAAACTCTAACCGCTAACCTAACAGTAACCAAAAACCCTAATCACTAATCCCTAACCCTAAGGCTTAACCTTTACCCTAACCGTTAACCCTCACCCTAAATCTTAACACTGACCCGCACCTTCACCTTTAACTCTAAGCCTAACCCTTAACCCTACAGTAAGGAAGACCCTTAATGCTAATGGGATCCCTTATCCCTAACCCTAACACTACAGCTAAAAATAACCCTAACCTTGGATTCTTAAACCTAACCCCTAACACTTACTTTAACCCCAAACCCTAACCCTAATCTAAGCATTAAACCTAACCCTATCTTTTAACCCTAACGCTAACCCTTACCCTAACGCCTAAATCTAACCCTAAATCTGACCTACCGCCTAATCCTAACCTTAAGCCCTAATGCTAACTCTAACCCTGAACCCTAAACCTACCCGTAACCCTTAACACTAACCCTATCCCTAACCCCCTTACCCTAACTCTGTGAACCCTAACCCTCAACCCTGACCCTCACCTTAAACCTTAATCCTAACCATGCGTGAGATGAGCCTCTGCCTTTGTCCTGCGTGACAGTTCAAGCCCAACACCCAGGGTATGATGAAGTGGGGACACAGCCTTGCTCCACACCCATAGTGCCCCGTACGTTAGACAGGGCCCGTGCCCTAACACACACCGTTAAACGTAAGCCCTAACCCTATCACTAAACCAAACCCTTCGTAAGCCCTGAATCTAACTCCTAACAGTAACCCTAATCCCTGACCCTTACTCTTGCCTCTCACCCTAAACCTAAACCCAACCACTAAACATAATCCTAATCTCTAACCCTAACAGTAATCCTAACCCTAATTCTAAGCTAAAACTCTAACCCCTAAATCTAATCCTAGTCCCTAACACCTAACCTTACCCTAAACCGAATTCCAATTCTCAGACTTTTTCAATTCAAAAACTTAAAAAAGCCTAGAATCCACCAATGCCGTGTCTGAGATCAGCGTCCACCCCTATGTCCTGCATGACAGGCAGGCGCCAATGTCCAGGGTACTATGGAGTGGAGTCCTGGGGTCTGTAGGCTTGCTAAACTCCAGTTTGGAAGAATTGCTATAGTCATATATAGGGATGCTTACATTTACTTATAGAAAGCAACTATTGATGTGTGATTTGTAGGCTTGCCTTACTCTAGTTTGGATGAAGAAGCTGAATCATATATAGGAATATTAGCTTTGAGTTAGAGGAAGCATCTATGGGGGGTGCTTTTTTGGCTTGTTAAACTCTGGTTTGGAAGAAGTTCGAGAGTCTTATATAGGAACGATATCATTCATTCAGAGAAAGCAATTATAGGGAGTTGGTTTGTAGGCTTGCTAAGCTCTAGTTTGGAGGAAGGCGAGAGTCATATATAGAACGCTTACGTTCACATAAAGCGTCTACGGGGGGACGGTTTCTAGGCTTCCTAAACTCTAGCTTGGAAAAAGAGGACAGTTATGTATAGGAACTCTCGGCGGGGGATTTGTAGCATTGCTAAAATCTTAGATTGGAAAAGTTGCGAGAGTCATACATAGGAATGTTAACATTCACTCAATGAAAGCAACTATAAGGGGTGCTTTCCAGGCTGGCTACACTAATTTGGAAAAAGTGCGACAGTCATATATAGGAAGGCTTATATTCACTCAGACAAAGCAATTATGTGTAGGTGTATAGTAGGCATGCTAACTCTAGTTTGGAAAATTTCGAGAGCCATGTATAAGAAAGCTTACAGTAACTTAGAGAAAGCAACGAAGAGGGGTGGAGTGTAGACTTGCTAAACTCTAGTTTGGAGGAAGTGCCATAGTCATATATAGGAACGCTTAAATTCATTCAGAGAAAACAGCTGTCGGGGATTTGTTTGTAGACTTATTCAACTCTAGTTTGGAAGAAGTGCGAGAGACATATATAGGAATGTTTACATTGACTCAAAGAAAGCAACTATGGGGGAGTGTTATTTTGGCATGCCAGATGCTAGTTAGGAAGAAGTACAAGACTCATATATAGGAACGCTTACATTCACACAGCGAGAGCAACTACGGAGTAGTGTCAGGTAGACATATTAAAGTCTAGCTTGGGAGAAGTTCCAGAGTCCTATATAGGAAAGGTAACAGCCACTTTGAAAAAGCAAGTCTTGGCGGGTGGTTTGTAGGCCTGCAAAACCTTGTTTTGGTTGAAGTGTGAGAATCATATATGAGAACGCTTACATTCACTCAGAGAAAGCAACGATGGGGTTGTTTGTAGGCTTACTAAACTGCAGTTTAGAAGAAGCAGGAGAATCACATATAGGAGCACATACATTTTGACGCACTGAAAGTAACTATGGGGTGGTGTTTTATAGGCATGCTAAACTCTAGTTTGGACGAAGTTTGAGAATCACATATAAGAAAGCTTAGAGTCACTTAGAGAAAGCAAATCTCTGGGTGTGGAATGTAGGCCTGCTAAACTCTATTTTGGTTTAAGAGTGAGAGTCATATATGGGAAGGCTTACATTCCCTCAGAGAAAGCAACGACGGCGTGGTGGTTTGTAGGCATACTAAACTCTAGTTTGGAAGAAGTAGGAGAATGATATATGGGAACGCTTACATTCACGTAGAGAAAGCAATTATGGGGTGGCGTTTTTGTAGCCATGCTAATCTCTAGTTTGGAAGAAGTTAAGGAGTAATATCTAGGAAAGGGTACAGTCATAGAAACCAACTCTCGGGGGATGTTTTGTACACCTGCAAAACTCCAGTTTGGAAGAAGGGGGAGAGTCATATTGGGGACCGCGTGCATTCACTCAGAGAAATCAACGATGGGATTGTGATTTGTAGGCATAGTCAACTCTAGTTTGGAAGAAGTACGAGAATCGTATATAGGAAAGCTTACCTTCACGCAGAGAAAGCAACTATGGAGTGATGTTTGTATGCCTACTAAAATATAGTTTGGAGGAAGTTCGAGAGCCATATCTGGGAAGCTTACAGTCACTTAGAGAAAGCAACTCTCGGGGGTGTTTCGTAGGCCTGCTAAACTCTATTTTCAATGAAGTGTTAGAATAATATATGGGAACTCAGTGAAAGCAACGTTGTGGTTGTGGTTCCTAGGCATACTAACCTGTAATTTGGAAAAAGCAAGAGAATCACATGTAGAACCGCTTACATTCCGGCACCGAATGCAACTATGGGGTGGTGTTTTGTAGGGTGCAAAACTCTAGTTTGGACGAAGTTTGAGAGTCATATATAGGAAAGTTTAAAGTCACGTAGAGAAAGCAACTCTCTGGGTGTGGAATGTAGAGTTATTTTGGTTGAAATAGTTATTTTGGTTGAAGTGTGAGAGTCATATATGGGAACGCTTACATTCACTCAGAGAAAACAACGTTTGGGTGGTGCTTTGTAGGGCATACTAAACTGTAGTTTGGAACAAGTACGAGAGTCCTATATAGGAACACTTACATTCACACAGAGAAAGCACTTATGGCATCAGGTTTTGTAGGCATGCTAAACTGCAGTTTGGAAGAAGTTGGAGAACCTTATACAGGAAAGATTACCGTCACCTAGGGAAAGCAACTCTCGGGAGATTTTTTTTGTACACATGCTATACTCTAATTTGGATGAAGTGTGAGAGTCAAACATGGGACCGCTTACATTCCCTCAGAGAAACAACACTGGGGTGGTTTTTGTAGGCATACTAAATAGTTTGGAAGAAGTATGAGAATGATATTTGGGAACGCTTACATTCACACAGAGAAAGCAACTACGGGGTGGTGTTTTGTAAGCATGCTATAGTTTGGAAGAAGTTCTAAACCTGAACAGTCACTTAGAGAAAGCAACTCTTGGTGGGTGATTTTTAGGTCTGCTAAATTGTATTTTGAAAGAAGTACCAGAGTCATATATACTAATGCTTACATTCATGCAAAGAAAAAACCATGGGGTGATGTTTTGTGGGCATGTTAACCTGTAGTTTGGAAGAAGTTGGAGAGTCTTATTTAGGAAAGCTTACAGTCACCTAGAGAAAGTAACTCTCGGGAGAGCCTTTCTTGGCCTGCTAAACTCTACTTTGCATCAATTGTGAGAGTCAAACATGGGAATGCTTTCATTCATTCAGAGAACGCAACGTTTGGGTGGTGGTTTGTAGGCATTCTAAACTGTATTTTGGAGGAAGTACGAGAGTCATGTATATGAACGCTTACATTCAGGCAGAGAAAGCAACTCTGGGGTCGTATTTTTTTGGCATGCTAAACTGTGGTTTGGAAGAAGTTCGAGAGTCTTATATAGGAAAGATTACAGTGACACAGAGAAAACAACTCTCGGAAGTTTATTGGTAGGCCTGCTAAACTCTAACTTGGATGAAATGTGAGAACACTTGCATTCATTCACTAGAGAAAGAAACATGGTGATGGTTTGAAGGCATAATAACTGTAGTTGGGAAGAAGTAGGAGAGTCATATACATGAACCGTTACATTCACGCAGAGAACGCAACTGTGGGGTGACGATGTATGCATGTTAATCTGTAGTTTGGAGGAAGTGCGAGAGTCATATCTGGGGAAAATTACAGTCACTTAGGGAAAGGAACCATCCTGGGTTGGTTTGTAGATCTGCTAAATTCTATTTTGGAAACAGAGTGTGAGTCATATATGGGAACGCTTATGTTCACTCATAGAAAGCAACCACTGCGTGGTATTTTGTTGGCATGGTGTAGTTTGAAAGAAGTTGGAGATTCTTATATAGGAAAGTTTACAATCACCTAGAGAAAGCAAATCACGGGGTGTTGTTTGTAGGCCTGCTAAAATATAATTTGGAAGAAGTTCGAAAACAGACAGTCACTTAGAGAAAGCCACTCTCGGCGGTTGATTTTTCGGTGTGCTAAATTGTATTATGAAAGAAGTACCAGAGTCATATATACAAACGCTTACATTCATGCAGAGAAAGCAACTCTGGGGTGGTGTTTTCTAGGCATGCTAAACTCTAGTTTGGACGAAGTTTGAGAATCACATATAAGAAAGCTTAGAGTCGCTTAAAGCAAACCTCTGGGTGTGGAATGTAGGCGTGCTAAACTCTATTTTGGTTTCAGAGTGAGAGTCATATATGGGAAGGCTTACATTCGCTCAGAGAAAGCAACGATGGTGTGGTGGTTTGTAGGCATACTGAACTCTAGTTTGGAAGAAGTAGGAGAATGATATATGGGAACGCTTACATTCATGCAGAGAAAGCAATTATGGGGTGGCTTTTTTGTAGCCATGCTAATCTCTATTTTGCAAGAAGTTAAAGAGAAATATATAGGAAAGCGTACCGTCATTTATAGAAACCAACTTTCGGGGGATGGTTTGTAGGCCTGCAAAACTCTACTTTGGAAGAAGGGGGAGAATCATATGGGGGACTGGGTACATTCACTCGGAGAAATCAACGATGGGGTTGTGGTTTGTAGGCATACTAAACTCTAGTTTGGAAGAAGGACGAGAATCATATATAGGAACGCTTACATTCATGCAGAGAAAGCAACTATGGAGTGATGTTTGTATGCCTACTAAACGATAGATTGGAGGATGCTCGAGAGTCATATCTGGAAAGCTTACATTCATTTAGAGAAAGCAACTCTCTGGGGGTGGTTCGTAGGCCTGCTAAACTCTATTTTCAATGAAGTGTTCGAATCATATACAGGAACGCTTACATTCACTCAGAGAAAGCAACGTTGGGGTGGCCGTTTTTGAGCATACTAAACTCTACTTTGGAAGAGGTACGAGAAACATAAATACGAACGCTTACATTAACACAGAGAAAGCAAATACGGGGTGCTGTAGTGCAGGCATGCTAAACTATAGATTAGAAGAAGTTCGAAAGCTGACAGTCACTTAGAGAAAACAACTCTTGGCGGGTGATTTTTAGGTCTGCTAAATTGTATTTTGAAAGACGTACCAGAGTCATATACAAACGCTTACATTCATGCAGAGAAAGAAACTATGGGGTGATGTGTTGTGGGGATGCTAAACTGCAGTTTGGAAGGTGTTCGAGAGTGTTATATAGGATAGCTTACAGTCACCTAGAGAAAGCAACACTCGGGACAGCTTTACAAGCCTCTAAACACTAATTAGCAGCAATTGTGAGAGTCAAACATGGGAACGCTTACATTCACGGAGAGAACACAACGTTTGGGTGGCTGGTTTTTAAGCATTCTAAACTGTATTTTGGAGGAAGTAGGAGAGTCATATATACGAATGCTTACATTCACGCAGAGAAAGCAACTCTGTGGTCGTATTTTGTTGGCATGCTAAACTGTGGTTTGGAAGAAGTTCGAGAGCCTTATATAGGAAAGATTACAGTGACACAGAGAAAACAACTCTCTGTAGTTTCTTGGTAGGTCTGCTAAACTGTGATTTGGATGAAGTGTGAGAACGCTTGCATTCACTCAGAGAAAGAACTTTGTCGTGGTTGTTTGTAGGAATAACAACTGTAGTTCGAAGAAGTAGGAGAGTCATATATGAACGATTACATTCACGCAGAGAAAGCAACTGTGGGGTGGCGTATGTAATCATCATAATCTGTAGTTTGGAGGAAGTTCGAGAGTCATATCTGGGGAAAATTAGAGTCACATAGAGAAAAGAACAATCGGGGGCTGGTGTGTAGGTCTGCTAAATTCTATTTTGGAAGAAGAGTGAGAATCATATATGGGAACGCTTATGTTGACTCAGAGAAATCAACGATGGGACGCTGTATTGTTGGCATGCTAAACTGTAGTTTGGAAGAAGTTCGAGAGTCTTATATAGGAAAGTTTACAGTCACCTTGAGAAAGCAACTCACAGGAGGTGGTTTGTAAGCCGCTAAACTCTAATTTGGATGAAGTGAAAGAGGCATACATGGATACGCTTCATTCACTCAGAGAAAGGTAAATTGGGGTGCCGGTTTGTAGGTATACTAACTCCAGTTTGGAAGAAGTACTAGAGTCATATATATGAACGCTTATATGGACGCAGAGAAAGCAACTATGGGGTGGTGTTTTGCAGGCCTGCTAAAATATAGTTTGGAAGAAGTTCGAAAGCAGACAGTCACTTAGAGAAAGCAACTCTCGGCGGTTCATTTTTCGGTCTGCTGAATTGTATTTTGAAAGAAATACCAGAGTCATATATTCAAACGCTTACATTCATGCAGAGAAAGCAACTCTGGGGTGGTGTTTTTTAGGCATGCTAAACTCTAGTTTGGACGAAGTTTGAGAATCACATATAAGAAAGCTTAGAGTCGCTTAAAGCAAATCTCTGGGTGTGGAATGTAGGCGTGCTAAACTCTATTTTGGTTTCGGAGTGAGAGTCATATATGGGAAGGCTTACATTCACTCAGAGAAAGCAACGATGGTGTGGTGGTTTGTAGGCATACTGAACTCTAGTTTGTCAGAAGTAGGAGAATGATATATGGGAACGCTTACATTCATGCAGAGAAAGCAATTATGGGGTGGCTTTTTTGTAGCCATGCTAATCTCTATTTTGCAAGAAGTTAAAGAGAAATATATAGGAAAGCGTACCGTCATTTATAGAAACCAACTTTCGGGGGATGGTTTGTAGGCCTGCAAAACTCTACTTTGGAAGAAGGGGGAGAATCATATGGGGGACTGGGTACATTCACTCGGAGAAATCAACGACGGGGTTGTGGTTTGTAGGCATACTAAACTCTAGTTTGGAAGAAGGACGAGAATCATATATAGGAACGCTTACATTCATGCAGAGAAAGCAACTATGGAGTGATGTTTGTATGCCTACTAAACGATAGATTGGAGGATGCTCGAGAGTCATATCTGGAAAGCTTACATTCATTTAGAGAAAGCAACTCTCTGGGGGTGGTTCGTAGGCCTGCTAAACTCTATTTTCAATGAAGTGTTCGAATCATATACAGGAACGCTTACATTCACTCAGAGAAAGCAACGTTGGGGTGGCCGTTTTTGAGCATACTAAACTCTACTTTGGAAGAGGTACGAGAGACAAATACTAACGCTTACATTAACACAGAGAAAGCAAATACGGGGTGCTGTAGTGCAGGCATGCTAAACTATAGATTAGAAGAAGTTCGAAAGCTGACAGTCACTTAGAGAAAACAACTCTTGGCGGGTGATTTTTAGGTCTGCTAAATTGTATTTTGAAAGACGTACCAGAGTCATATACAAACGCTTACATTCATGCAGAGAAAGAAACTATGGGGTGATGTGTTGTGGGGATGCTAAACTGCAGTTTGGAAGGTGTTCGAGAGTGTTATATAGGATAGCTTACAGTCACCTAGAGAAAGCAACACTCGGGACAGCTTTACAAGCCTCTAAACACTAATTAGCAGCAATTGTGAGAGTCAAACATGGGAACGCTTACATTCACTCAGAGAACGCAACGTTTGGGTGGCTGGTTTTTAAGCATTCTAAACTGTATTTTGGAGGAAGTAGGAGAGTCATATATACGAATGCTTACATTCACGCAGAGAAAGCAACTCTGTGGTCGTATTTTGTTGGCATGCTAAACTGTGGTTTGGAAGAAGTTCGAGAGCCTTATATAGGAAAGATTACAGTGACACAGAGAAAACAACTCTCTGTAGTTTCTTGGTAGGTCTGCTAAACTGTGATTTGGATGAAGTGTGAGAACGCTTGCATTCACTCAGAGAAAGAACTTTGTCGTGGTGGTTTGTAGGAATAACAACTGTAGTTCGAAGAAGTAGGAGAGTCATATATGAACGGTTACATTCACGCAGAGAAAGCAACTGTGGGGTGGCGTATGTAATCATCATAATCTGTAGTTTGGAGGAAGTTCGAGAGTCATATCTGGGGAAAATTAGAGTCACATAGAGAAAGGAACAATCGGGGGCTGGTGTGTAGGTCTGCTAAATTCTATTTTGGAAGAAGAGTGAGAGTCATATATGGGAACGCTTATGTTGACTCAGAGAAATCAACGATGGGACGCTGTATTGTTGGCATGCTAAACTGTAGTTTGGAAGAAGTTCGAGAGTCTTATATAGGAAAGTTTACAGTCACCTAGAGAAAGCAACTCACAGGAGGTGGTTTGTAAGCCGCTAAACTCTAATTTGGATGAAGTGAAAGAGGCATACATGGATACGCTTCATTCACTCAGAGAAAGGTAAATTGGGGTGCCGGTTTGTAGGTATACTAACTCCAGTTTGGAAGAAGTACTAGAGTCATATATATGAACGCTTATATGGACGCAGAGAAAGCAACTATGGGGTGGTGTTTTGTAGGCCTGCTAAAATATAGTTTGGAAGAAGTTCGAAAGCAGAGAGTCACTTAGAGAAAGCAACTCTCGGCGGTTCATTTTTCGGTCTGCTGAATTGTATTTTGAAAGAAATACCAGAGTCATATATTCAAACGCTTACATTCATGCAGAGAAAGCAACTCTGGGGTGGTGTTTTCTAGGCATGCTAAACTCTAGTTTGGACGAAGTTTGAGAATCACATATAAGAAAGCTTAGAGTCGCTTAAAGCAAATCTCTGGGTGTGGAATGTAGGCGTGCTAAACTCTATTTTGGTTTCGGAGTGAGAGTCATATATGGGAAGGCTTACATTCACTCAGAGAAAGAAACGACGGTGTGGTGGTTTGTAGGCATACTGAACTCTAGTTTGGAAGATGTAGGAGAATGATATATGGGACCGCTTACATTCATGCAGAGAAAGCAATTATGGGGTGGCTTTTTTGTAGCCATGCTAATCTCTATTTTGCAAGAAGTTAAAGAGAAATATATAGGAAAGCGTACCGTCATTTATAGAAACCAACTTTCGGGGGATGGTTTGTAGGCCTGCAAAACTCTACTTTGGAAGAAGGGGGAGAATCATATGGGGGACTGGGTACATTCACTCGGAGAAATCAACGATGGGGTTGTGGTTTGTAGGCATACTAAACTCTAGTTTGGAAGAAGGACGAGAATCATATATAGGAACGCTTACATTCATGCAGAGAAAGCAACTATGGAGTGATGTTTGTATGCCTACTAAACGATAGATTGGAGGATGCTCGAGAGTCATATCTGGAAAGCTTACATTCATTTAGAGAAAGCAACTCTCTGGGGGTGGTTCGTAGGCCTGCTAAACTCTATTTTCAATGAAGTGTTCGAATCATATACAGGAACGCTTACATTCACTCAGAGAAAGCAACGTTGGGGTGGCCGTTTTTGAGCATACTAAACTCTACTTTGGAAGAGGTACGAGAAACATAAATACGAACGCTTACATTAACACAGAGAAAGCAAATACGGGGTGCTGTAATGCAGGCATGCTAAACTATAGATTGGAAGGTGTTCGAAAGCTGACAGTCACTTAGAGAAAGCAACTCTTGGCGGGTGATTTTTAGGTCTGCTAAATTGTATTTTGAAAGACGTACCAGAGTCATATACAAACGCTTACATTCATGCAGAGAAAGAAACTATGGGGTGATGTGTTGTTGGCATGCTAAACTGCAGTTTGGAAGGAGTTCGAGAGTGTTATATAGGATAGCTTACAGTCACCTAGAGAAAGCAACACTCGGGACAGCTATACAAGCCTCTAAACACTAATTAGCAGCAATTGTGAGAGTCAAATATGGGAAAGCTTACATTCACGGAGAGAACACAACGTTTGGGTGGTGGTTTGTAGGCATAATAACTGTAGTTCGGAAGAAGTAAGAGAGTCATATATATGAACGGTTACATTCACGCAGAGAAAGAAACTGTTGGGTGGTGTATGTACGCATGTTAATCTATACTTTGGAGGAAGTTCGAGAGTCATATCTGGGGAAAATTGCAGTCACTTAGAGAAAGCAACAATCGGGGGCCGTTTTGTAGATCTGCTAAATTCTATTTTGGAAGAAGAGTGAAATTCATATGTGGGAACGCTTATGTTCACTCAGAGAAATCAACGATGGGGCAGTGTTTCGTTGGGATGCTAAAGTGTAGTTTGGAAGAAGTTTGCGAGTCTTATATAAGAAAGCTTACAGTCACCTAGAGAAAGTAACTCTCGGCAGATTGTTTCTAAGCGTGCTAAACTCTAATTTGCATCAATTGTGAGAGTCAAACATGGGAACGCTTACATTCACTCAGAGAACGCAACGTTTGGGTGGTGGTTTGTAAGCATTCTAAACTGTATTTTGGAGGAAGTAGGAGAGTCATATATACGAATGCTTACATTCACGCAGAGAAAGCAACTCTGTGATCGTATTTTGTTGGCATGCTAAACTGTGGTTTGGAAGAAGTTCGAGAGCCTTATATAGGAAAGATTACAGTGACACAGAGAAAACAACTCTCTGTAGTTTGTTGGTAGGTCTACTAAACTGTAATTTGGATGATGTGTGAGAACGCTTGCAATCACTCAGAGAAAGAACTTTGTCGTGGTGGTTTGTAGGAATAACAACTGTAGTTCGAAGAAGTAAGAGAGTCATATATGAACGGTTACATTCACGCAGAGAAAGCAACTGTGGGGTGGCGTATGTAATCATCATAATCTGTAGTTTGGAGGAAGTTCGAGAGTCATATCTGGGGAAAATTAGAGTCATTTAGAGAAAGGAACAATAGGGGGCTGGTGTGTAGGTCTGCTAAATTCTATTTTGGAAGAAGAGTGAGAGTCATATATGGGAACGCTTATGTTCACTCAGAGAAATCAACGATGGGGCGCTGTATTGTTGGCATGCTAAACTGTAGTTTGGAAGAAGTTCGAGAGTCTTATATAGGAAAGTTTACAGTCACCTAGAGAAAGCAACTCACAGGAGGTGGTTTGTAAGCCGCTAAACTCTAATTTGGATGAAGTGAAAGAGGCATACATGGATACGCTTCATTCACTCAGAGAAAGGTAAATTGGGGTGCCGGTTTGTAGGTATACTAACTCCAGTTTGGAAGAAGTACTAGAGTCATATATATGAACGCTTATATGGACGCAGAGAAAGCAACTATGGGGTGGTGTTTTGTAGGCCTGCTAAAATATAGTTTGGAAGAAGTTCGAAAGCAGACAGTCACTTAGAGAAAGCAACTCTTGGCGGTGGATTTTTAGGTCTGCTGAATTGTATTTTGAAAGAAGTACCAGAGTCATATATTCAAACGCTTACATTCATGCAGAGAAAGGAACTGTGGGGTGGTGTTTTCTAGGCGTGCTAAACTCTAGTTTGGACGAAGTTTGAGAATCACATATAAGAAAGCTTAGAGTCACTTAGAGAAAGCAAATCTCTGGGTGTGGAATGTAGGCGTGCTAAACTCTATTTTGGTTTAGATTGAGAGTCATATATGGAAAGGGTTACATTCACTCAGAGAAAGCAACGATGGTGTGGTGGTTTGTAGGCATACTAAACTCTAGTTTGGAAGAAGTAGGAGAATGATATATGGGAACGCTTACATTCATGCAGAGAAAGCAATTATGGGGTGGCTTTTTTGTACCCATGCTAATCTCTAGTTTGGAAGAAGTTATATAGGAAAGCGTACACTCATTTATAGAAACCAACTTTCGGGGGATGAAGGGTAGGCCTGCAAAACTCTACTTTGGAAGAAGTGGGAGAGTCATATTGGGGACCACGTACATTGACTCAGAGAAATCGAGGATGGGGTTGTGTTTTGTAGGCATACTAAACTCTAGTTTGGAGAAAGTACGAGAATCATATATAGGAACGCTTACATTCATGCAGAGAAAGCAACTATGGAGTGAGGTTTGTATGCCTACTAAACTATAGTTTGGAGGAAGTTTAGAATCTTATATAGCAAAGCTTACAGTCACCTAGAGAGAGCAACTCTTGGGAGATGGTTTCTAAGCCTGATAATTTGCACCAACTCTTAAAGTCAAGTATGGGAACGTTTACATCCACTCAGAACGCAAGGTTTGGGTTGCAGTTTGTGGCTTTAATTGTAGTTCGGAAGAAGTAGGAAAGTCATATATATGAACGGTTACATTCACGCAGACAAACCAGCTATGGAGTGATGTGTGTATGCCTACTAAACTATAGTTTGGAGGATGTTCGAGAGTCATATCTGGAAAGCTTACAGTCATTTAGAGAAAGAAACTCTCGGGGGGTGGTTCGTAGGCCTGCTAAACTCTATTTTCAAAGAAGTGTTAAAATCATATACAGGAACGCTTACATTCACTCAGAGAAAGCAACGTTGGGGTGGCCGTTTGTGAGCATACTAAACTCTACTTTGGAAGAGGTACAAGAGACATAAATACGAACGCTTACATTAACACAGAGAAAGCAAATACGGGGTGCTGTAGTGCAGGCATGCTAAACTATAGATTGGAAGAAGTTCGAAAGCTGACAGTCACTTAGAGAAAGCAACTCTTGGCGGGTGATATTTTAAGTCTGCTAAATTGTATTTTGAAAGACGTGTCAGAGTCTTATATACAAACGCTTACATTCATGCGTAGAAAGAAACTATGGGGTGATGTGTTGTGGGGATGCTAAACTGCAGTTTGGAAGAAGTTCGAGAGTGTTATGTAGGATAGCTTACAGTCACCTAGAGAAAGCAACACTCAGGAGAGCTTTGCAAGCCTGCTAAACTCTAACAAGCAGCGATTGTGAGAGTCAAACATGGGAACGCTTACATTCACGGAGAGAACACAACGTTTGGGTGGTGGTTTGTAGGCATAATAACTGTAGTTCGGAAGAAGTAGGAGAGTCATATATGAACGGTTACATTCACGCAGAGAAAGCAACTGTTGGGTGGCGTATGTATGCATGCTAATCTGTAGTTTGGAGGAATTTCGAGAGTCATATCTGGGGAAAATTACAGTCACTTAGAGAAAGCAACCATCGGGGGCCATTTTGTAGATCTGCTAAATTCTATTTTGAAAGAAGAATGAGAGTCATATATGGGAACGCTTATGATCACGAAGAGAAATCAACTATGGGGCGGTGGTTCTTTGGCATGCTAAACTGTAGTTTGGAAGAAGTTCGCGAGTCTTACATAGGAAAGTTTACAGTCACCCAGAGAAAGCAACTCTCGGGAGATTGTTTCTAAGCATGCTAAATTCTAGATTGCATCAATTGTGAGAGTCAAACATGGGAACGCTTACATTCACTCAGAGAACGCAACGTTTGGGTGGTGGTTTGTAAGCATTCTAAACTGTATTTTGGAGGAAGTAGGAGAGTCATATATACGAATGCTTACATTCACGCAGAGAAAGCAACTCTGTGATCGTATTTTGTTGGCATGCTAAACTGTGGTTTCGAAGAAGTTCGAGAGCCTTACATAGGAAAGATTACAGTGACACAGAGAAAAACAAATCTCTGTAGTTTGTTGGTAGGTCTGCTAAACTGTAATTTGGATGAAGTGTGAGAACGCTTGCATTCACTCACAGAAAGAACGTTGTCATGATGGTTTGTAGGAATAAATGCTGTAGTTCAAAAGAAGTAGGAGAGTCATATATGAACGGTTACATTCACGCAGAGAAAGCAACTGTGGGGTGGCCTATGTAATCATCATAATCTAGTTTGGAGGAAGTTCGAGAGTCATATGTGGGAAAAATTAAAGTCACCTAGAGAATTGGAACCATCGGGTGTTGTGTAGGTCTGCTAAATTCTATTTTGGAAGAAGAGTGAGAGTCATATATGGGAACGCTTATGTTCACTCAGAGAAATCAACGATGGGGCGCTGTATTGTTGGCATGCTAAACTGTAGTTTGGAAGAAGTTCGAGAGTCTTATATAGGAAAGTTTACAGTCACCTAGAGAAAGCAACTCACAGGAGGTGGTTTGTGGGCCGCTAAACTCTAATTTGGATGAAGTGAAAGAGGCATACATGGATACGCTTCATTCACTCAGAGAAAGGTAAATTGGGTGCCGGTTTGTAGGTATACTAACTCCAGTTTGGAAGAAGTACGAGAGTCATATATATGAACGCTTATATGGACGCAGAGAAAGCAACTATGGGGTGGTGTTTTGTAGGCATGATAAAATATAATTTGGAAGAAGTTCGAAAGCTGACAGTGACTTAGAGAAAGCAACTCTTGGCGGTTGATTTTGAGGTCTGCTAAATTGTATTTTGATAGAAGTACAAGAGTCATATATAAAATCGCTTATATTTATGCTGAGAAAGAAACTATGTGGTGATGTTTTGTTGGCGTGCTGAAATGTAGTTTCGAAGAAGTTCGACAGTCTTTTATAGGAAAGCTTACAGTCCCCCAGAGGAAGCAACTTTCGAGAGATAGTTTGTAAGCCTGCTAAACTCTACTTTGCATCATTTGGAACAGTCATACTTGGGAACGCTAACATTCTCTCAGAGAACGCAACGTTTGGTTGGTTGTTTGTAAGCATACTAAACTGTATTTTGGAAGAAGTAGCAGAGTCATATATATGAGTGCTTACATGCACGCAGAGAGGGCAACTATGGGGTGGTGTTTTGTAGGCATGCAAATCTCTAGTTGCGAAGAAGTTAAGAGTAATAGGAAAGCTTACAGTCTCACAGAGAAAGCAACCCTTGGGGGCCGGTTTGTAGTTCTGCTAAATTCTATTTTGGATGAAGTGTGAATCATAAATGGGAACGCTAACATTCACTCAGAGAAAGCAAGGTTGCGGTGGTGATTTTTAGTCACACTAAACTGGAGTTTGGAGGAAGTACGAGAATAAAAGAATGCTTACATTCACTCAGAAAAAGCAACGTTGGGGAGGAGGTTGGTAGGTGTACTATACTTTGGAAGAAGTACGAGCGTGATGCATAGGAACGCTTATATTCACGCAAACTATGGGGTGGCCTTTTGTTGGCATGCTAAACTATGTCCCAAAGTCATATATAGTAAAGCTTATAGTGAGAGAAAGCAACTCTCGGGCGGTGTTTTGTAGGTCCGGCAAATTGCATTTTGAAAACAGTCCGAGATTCATATAAGGGAAGGCCTATATCCACTCAGAGAAAGCAATGTTAGGCTGGTGGTTTGTAGGCATACTAAACTGTATTTTGGAACTGATATGTATGACTCTCACACTTGATCCAAATCAGAGTTCACCAGGCCTATAAACCACATCCTGAGAGTTGCTTTCTCTAGGTGAATGTAAGCTTTCCTATGTAAAACTCTCGAACTTCTTCCAAACTAAAGTTTAGCATGCCAACAATACACCACCGCATCGTTGCTTTCTCTGAGTGAACATAAGCATTCCCTTATATGAATCACTTTTTCCAAAACAGAATTTAGCAGACCTACAAACCAGTCCCCGATGGTTGATTTAGCTATGTGACTGTAATTTTCCCCAGATATGACTCTCAAACTTCCCCCAAAGTATAGATTAACATGCGTACATTCACCACCCAACAGTTTCTTTCTCTGCGTGAATGTAACTGTTCATATATATGACTCTCTTACCTCTTCCGACCTACAGTTATTATGCCTACAAACCACCACCCAAACGTTGTGTTCTCTCCGTGAATGTAAGCTTTCCCATATTTGACTCTCACAATTGCTGCTAATTAGTGTTTAGAGGCTTGCAAAGCTGTCCCGAATGTTGTTTTCTCTAGGTGACTGTAGCTATCCTATATAACACTCTGGAAGTCCTTTCAAACTGCAGTTTAGCATGCCAACAACACATCACCCCATAGTTTCTTTCTCTGCATAAATGTAAGCGTTTGTATATATGACTCTTGTACGTCTTTCAAAATACAATTTAGCAGACCTAAAAATCACCCGCCAAGAGTTGCTTTCTCTAAGTGACTGTCAGCTTTCGAACTTCTTCCAATCTATAGTTTAGCATGCCTGCACTACAGCACCCCGTATTTGCTTTCTCTGTGTTAATATAAGCGTTCCTATGTATGTCTCTCGTACCTCTTCCAAAGTAGAGTTTAGTATGCTCAAAAACGGCCACCCCAACGTTGCTTTCTCTGAGTGAATGTAAGCGTTCCTGTATATGATTCGAACACTTCATTGAAAATAGAGTTTAGCAGGCCTACGAACCACCCCCAGAGAGTTGCTTTCTCTAAATGACTGTAAGCTTTCCAGATATGACTCTCGAACATCCTCCAATCTATCTTTTAATAGGCATACAAACATCACTCCATAGTTGCTTTCTCTGCATGAATGTAAGCGTTCCTATAAATGATTCTTGTACTTCTTCCAAACTAGAGTTTAGTATGCCTACAAACCACAACCCCATCGTTGATTTCTCCGAGTGAATATACCCAGTCCCCCATATGACTCTCCCCTTCTTCCAAAGTAGAGTTTTGCAGGCCTACAAACCATCCCCCGAAAGTTGGTTTCTATAAATGACGGTACGCTCGCTTTCCTATATATTACTCTTTAACTTCTTGCAAAATAGAGATTTGCATGGCTACAAAAAAGCCACCCCATAATTGCTTTCTCTGCATGAATGTAAGCGTTCCCATATATCATTCTCCTACTTCTTCCAAACTAGAGTTCAGTACGCCTACAAACGACCACACCATCGTTGCTTTCTCTGAGTGAATGTAAGCCTTCCCATATATGACTCTCACTCTGAAACCAAAATAGAGTTTGGCACACCTACATTCCACACCCAGAGATTTGCTTTAAGCGACTCTAAGCTTTCTTATATGTGATTCTCAAACTTCGTCCAAACTAGAGTTTAGCATGCCTAGAAACCACCCCACAGTTGCTTTCTCTGCATGAATGTAAGCGTTCATATACATGACTCTCGTACTTCCTCCAAAATACAGTTTAGAATGCCTACAAACCACCACCCAAACGTTGCGTTCTCTGAATGAATGAAAGCATTCCCATGTTTGACTCTCACAATTGATGCAAAGTAGAGTTTAGCAGGCCAAGAAAGGCTCTCCCGAGAGTTGCTTTCTCTAGGTGACTGTAAGCTTTCCTAAATAAGACTCTCCAACTTCTTCCAAACTACAGGTTAACATGCCCACAAAACATCACCCCATGGTTTTTTCTTTGCATGAATGTAAGCATTAGTATATATGACTCTGGTACTTCTTTCAAAATACAATTTAGCAGACCTAAAAATCACCCACCAAGAGTTGCTTTCTCTAAATGACTGTTCAGGTTTGGAACTTCTTCCAAACTATAGCATGCTTACAAAACACCACCCCGTAGTTGCTTTCTCTGTGTGAATGTAAGCCTTCCCAAATATCATTCTCGTACTTCTTCCAAACTATTTAGTATGCCTACAAAAACCACCCCAGTGTTGTTTCTCTGAGGGAATGTAAGCGGTCCCATGTTTGACTCTCACACTTCATCCAAATTAGAGTTTAGCATGTGTACAAAAAAATCTCCCGAGAGTTGCTTTCCCTAGGTGACGGTAATCTTTCCTGTATAAGGTTCTCCAACTTCTTCCAAACTGCAGTTTAGCATGCCTACAAAACCTGACGCCATAAGTGCTTTCTCTGTGTGAATGTAAGTGTTCCTATATAGGACTCTCGTACTTCTTCCAAACTACAGTTTAGTATGCCCTACAAACCACCACCCAAACGTTGTTTTCTCTGAGTGAATGTAAGCGTTCCCATATATGACTCTCACACTTCAACCAAAATAACTCTATTTCAACCAAAATAACTCTACATTCCACACCCAGAGAGTTGCTTTCTCTACGTGACTGTAAACTTTCCTATATATGACTCTCAAACTTCGTCTAAACTAGAGTTTTGCAAGCCTACAAAACACCAACCCATAGTTGCATTCGGTGCCGGAATGTAAGCGGTTCTACATGTGATTCTCTTGCTTCTTCTAGGAACCACAACCACAACGTTGCTTTCACTGAGTTCCCATATATTATTCTAACACTTCATTGAAAATAGAGTTTAGCAGGCCTACGAAACACCCCCTAGGGTTGCTTTCTCTAAGTGACTGTAAGCTTCCCAGATATGGCTCTCGAACTTCTTCCAAACTATATTTTAGTAGGCATACAAACATCACTCCATAGTTGCTTTCTCTGCGTGAAGGTAAGCGTTCCTATATACAATTCTCGTACTTCTTCCAAACTAGAGTTGACTATGCCTACAAATCACAATCCCATCGTTGATTTCTCTGAGTGAATGCACGCGGTCCCCAATATGACTCTCTCCCACTTCCAAACTGGAGTTTTGCAGGTGTACAAAACATTCCCCGAGAGTTGGTTTCTATGACTGTACCCTTTCCTATATATTACTCCTTAACTTCTTCCAAACTAGAGATTAGCATGGCTACAAAAACGCCACCCCATAATTGCTTTCTCTACGCGAATGTAAGCGTTCCCATATATCATTCTCCTACTTCTTCCAAACTAGAGTTTAGTATGCCTACAAACCACCACGCCATCGTTGCTTTCTCTGAGGGAATGTAAGCCTTCCCATATATGACTCTCACTCTTAAACCAAAATAGAGTTTAGCAGGCCTACATTCCACACCCAGAGATTTGCTTTCTCTAAGTGACTCTAAGCTTTCTTATATGTGATTCTCAAACTTCCTCCAAACTAGAGTTTAGCATGCCTATAAAACACCACCCCATAGTTACTTTCAGTGCGTCAAAATGTATGTGCTCCTATATGTGATTCTCCTGCTTCTTCCAAACTGCAGTTTAGTAAGCCTACAAACAACCCCATCATTGCTTTCTCTGAGTGAATGTAAGCGTTCTCATATATGACTCTCACACTTCAACCAAAACAGGGTTTTGCAGGCCTACAAACCACCCGCCAAAACTTGCTTTTTCAAAGTGGCTGTTACCTTTCCTATATAGGACTCTGGAACTTCTCCCAAGCTAGACTTTAATATGTCTACCTGACACTACTCCGTAGTTGCTCTCGCTGTGTGAATGTAAGCGTTCCTATATATGAGTCTTGTACCTCTTCTTAACTAACATCTGGCATGCCAAAATAACACTCCCCCATAGTTGCTTTTTTTGAGTCAATGTAAACATTCCTATATATGTCTCTCGCACTTCTTCCAAACTAGAGTTGAATAAGTCTACAAACCAATCCCCGACACCTGTTTTCTCTGAACGAATTTAAGCGTTCCTATATATGACTATGGCACTTCCTCCAAACTAGAGTTTAGAAAGCCTACACTCCACCCCTGTTCGTTGCTTTCTCTAAGTTACTGTAAGTTTTCCTATACATGGCTCTCAAAATTTTCCAAACTAGAGTTAGCATGCCTACTATACACCTACACATAATTGCTTTGTCTGAGTGAATATAAGCCTTCCTATATATGACTGTCGCACTTTTTCCAAATTAGAGTGTAGCCAGCCTGGAAAGCACCCCTTATAGTTGCTTTCATTGAGTGAATGTTAACATTCCTATGTATGACTCTCGCAACTTTTCCAATCTAAGATTTTAGCAATGCTACAAATCCCCCGCCGAGAGTTCCTATACATAACTGTCCTCTTTTTCCAAGCTAGAGTTTAGGAAGCCTAGAATCCGTCCCCCCGTAGACGCTTTATGTGAACGTAAGCGTTCCTATATATGACTCTCGCCTTCCTCCAAACTAGAGCTTAGCAAGCCTACAAACCAACTCCCTATAATTGCTTTCTCTGAATGAATGATATCGTTCCTATATAAGACTCTCGAACTTCTTCCAAACCAGAGTTTAACAAGCCAAAAAAGCACCCCCCATAGATGCTTCCTCTAACTCAAGGCTAATATTCCTATATATGATTCAGCTTCTTCATCCAAACTAGAGTAAGGCAAGCCTACAAATCACACATCAATAGTTGCTTTCTATAAGTAAATGTAAGCATCCCTATATATGACTATAGCAATTCTTCCAAACTGGAGTTTAGCAAGCCTACAGACCCCAGGACTCCACTCCATAGTACCCTGGGCATTGGCGCCTGCCTGTCATGCAGGACATAGGGGCGGACGCTCATCTCAGACACGGCATTGGTGGATTGTAGGCTTTTTTAAGTTTTTGAATTGAAGAACTCTGAGAATTGGAATTCGGTTTAGGGTAAGGTTAGGTGTTAGGGACTAGGATTAGATTTAGGGGTTAGGGTTTTAGGTTAGAATTAGGGTTAGGATTACTGTTAGGGTTAGAGATTAGGATTATGTTTAGTGGTTGGGTTTAGGTTTAGGGTGAGAGGCAAGAGTAAGGGTCAGGGATTAGGGTTACTGTTAGGAGTTAGATTCGGGGCTTACGAAGGGTTTGGTTTAGTGATAGGGTTAGGGCTTACGTTTAATGGTGTGTGTTAGGGCACGGGCCCCGTCTAATGTACGGGGCACTGTGGGTGTGGAGCAAGGCTGCGTCCCCACTTCATCTTACCCTGGGTGTTGGGCTTCAACTGTCACGCAGGACAAAGGCAGAGGCTCATGAAACGCATGGTTAGGATTAAGGTTTAAGGTTAGGGTCAAGGTTGAGGGTTAGGGTGAGGGTTAACAGTTAGAGTTAGGGTAAGGGGGTTAGGGATAGGGTTAGGGTTAAGGGTTAGGTTTATGGTTCAGGTTTAAGGTTAGCATTAGAGGGTAGGGTTAGTGTAACTGTAGGTCAGTGTTGCGGTTAGATCTCTAGGCATTAGGGTAAAGGTCAGGGTTAGGGTTAAGAGTTAGGGTTAAGTTTAATGGTTAAGGATTGGGATTAGGGTTGAGGATTAGGGTTAAGATTATGGGTAATGACTCAGGATCAAAGGTTAGGGTTATTTTTAGGCGTAGGGTTAGCGTAAGGGGTTAGGGTTAGTGTTAGTGTTGTTGGTAGGGTTAAGGTTAGGGTTGGCGTTTCAGAATTAGGGATTAGGTGTTATGGTTATGGCTAGGAGTTAGCGTTAGATTTACGGTACAGGTCTTGTTCTCAGGGTGTCATGCATTAACGTTAAGATAAGGGGTTAAAGTTAGGGTTACGGTGAGCTTTACCTGTTAAGGTGAGCAGTAGGATCAGGGTTAGGTGTTATGTTCTGGGTTAGGGTTATGGGTGAGGGGTAGGGTTTATCCTTAGGGCACGGGCCCTGTATGCACTAGGAGGCGAAGTTAGGGGTCTGTGATGGTCGCTGGGAACCCACTCTATCGCACGCAGTGTATGGGCCTCTGGGTTTCATGCAGGACACTGTGGCAGAGCCGGCTTTCATGCATGGCTTAGTAGGATTGTAGGCTTTCAAAACTCTGAGAAAGCAAGAAGTCTGAGAATTAGATTTCAGGTTAGGATTACGGCACGGTTTAGGGATGAAGATTAGTGGTTAGGGTGAGGGCTTAGGGTTAAGGATTAGGGTTAGGGTTAGGGTTGCTGGTAGGGTGAAGGTTAGGTTTGACGTTTTAGAATTAGGGATGAGGTGTTACGGTTATGACTATGGTTTAGGATTAGAATTACGGGATAGGGCTTCTTCTCAAGGTGTTATGCATTCACGTTAAGTTAAGGGGCTAAGTTAGGGTTACGGGGAGGTTTATGTTTTAAGGTGAGCAATAGGATCAGGGTTAGGTGTTATGTTCAGGGTGAGGGTTATCTGTTAGGGGTAGTGTTTATACTTAGCGTACGGGCCCTGTCTGCACTGGGCGGGGGGCGGGGGTTAGGGGGATGGGATTGTCCCCGGGAACACACTCTATCGTACGCTGGGTATGGGCTCCTGGGTTTCATGCAGGACACAGTGGCAGAGCCCCCTTTTACTTATGGCATGGGAGGATTGTAGGCTTTCTAAACTCTGAGAAAGCAAGAACTCTGAGAATTAGATTTAGCGGTAGGATTCTGGTAATGTTTAGGGATGAAGATTAGTGTCAGGGTGGGGTCTTGGGTTAGGGGTTGGGGTTAAAGGTTAGTGTTAGGTTTAACAGTTACAGTTAGGTTTACGGTTAAGTCTCAGGGTTCGGGTTAAGGTTTGGGTTTAGCGTTTGGCACAGGGGTAGGCTTCAGTGTTAGCTTCATGGTTAAAGATTAGGAGTAGGGTTAGTGTGAGGGTTAAGGGTAAGGGTCAAGATTAAGGGTTCAGGTTGGGGTTAGGCTTAGGTTTAGGGTTAGGGGTCAAGGGTTAGGATTAGGGTTAAGTGTTGGGCTTAGGGTTGGGGTTTAGTGTTAAGTTTATCGTTAAGGATTAGGGTTAGGGTCAGGGTTAAATGCTTGGGTGCGGGTAATGGTTAGGGTCAGGGTTAAGGTTTATGGATAGGGTTAGTGTTAAGGGTTTACGGGTAGGTTTAGGGTTCAGGGTTAGAGTTAGCATTAGGGCTTAAGGTTAGGATTAGGTGGTAGGTTAGATTTTAGGGTTAGATCTAGGCGTTAGAGTAAGGGTTAAGAGATAGGGTTAGGTTCAATGCTTAGGATTAGGGTTAGGGTTTGGGGTTAAAGTAAGTGTTAGGGGTTGGGTTTAAGGATCAAAGGTTAGTGTTATTTTTAGCTGTAGTGTTAGGGTTAGGGATAAGGGATAAGGTTGGCGTGAGGGTTTTCCTTACTGTTAGGGTTAAGGTCAGGCTTAGTTAGATTAAAGGTTAAGGTTAGGGTCAGCGTTAAGGGTTAGGGTGAGGGTTAACGGTTACGGTAAAGGTTAAGCGTTAGTGTTAGGGATTAGCGATTAGGGTTTTTGGTAAGTGTTAGGGTTAGGAGTTAGTGTTTTATGAAGGCGTATGGTTAGAATTAGGATTGGGGTTAGTCTTAGGGTTAGGTTTAGGAGTTAGGTTTAGGGTAAAAGGATAGGATTAGGGTTAAGGGTTGGGCTCAGGTTTAGGGTTAAAGTTTAGTGTTAGGGTTAATGTTTAGTGTTATGGTCCAGTTTAAGTGTTAGGGTGAGGGTTAACGGTTAGGATTAGGCTTAGAGGTTGGGGATATAGTGAGGGTTCAGTGTTAGGGTTAGGTGTAGGGTTCAGGGTTAAGGTTAGCTGTAGGGGTTATGGTTAGGGTTAGGTGTTAGGTTAGTGTCAGGGTTAGGTCTAGTCGTGAGGGTAAGGTTTAGGGTTAGCTTTAAGAGCTAGGGTTAGGTTTAATGGTTAGGATTAGGATTACGGTTAAAGGTTAGGGTAATGCTCAGGGGTTAGGGTGAAGGGTTAAGGGTTTTTGTTAGGCATAGCGTTGGGGTTAGAAGTAAGGGTTACTGTCAGTGTTAGGGTTGTAGGCAGGGTTACGGTTAGAGTTAGCGGTTTAGAATTAGGGTTAGGGATTAGGTGTTACAGTGACGACTAGGAGATAGGGTTAGAATTATGGGATAGGGGTTGTTCTCAGGAAATGGGTTATGCACTAACGTTAGGATAAGAGGTTAAAGTTAGGCTCATGGTGAGGTTTACGTGTTAAGGGGAGAAATAGGAACAGGGTTAGGTGTTATGTTCACGGTGAGGGATATCTGTTACAGGTATTGTTTATGCTTAGCGCACGGGCCCTGTCTGCCTTAGGCGGGGGTGGGGGGAGGTTTGGCGACTGGGATTGTCACCAGGATCCCACTGTATCGTACTCTGGGTATGGGCCCGTAGGTTTGATGCAGGACACAGTGGTAGAGCCTCCTTTCACGCATGGCATGGGAGGATTGCAGGCTTTCTAAACTCTAAGAAAGCAAGAAGTCTGAGAATTAGATTTAGGGTTAGGATTCTGGTTAGGGTTAAGGATGAAGTTTAGTGTTAGGGTGAGGGCTTAGGGTTAGGGATTAGGGTTAGGGTTAATGGTTACTCTTAGGTTTAACGGTTACAGTTCGGTTTAGGGTTGAGGTTTACAGTTAGGGTTAAGATGAGGGATTAGGGTTTGGTATAGGGTTAGGGTTAGGTACAGGGTTAGGGTTAAGTGTTAGGTTTACGGTTGAAGATTAGGATTAGGGTTAGGATTAAAGGTTAGCGTGAGAGTTAACGGTTAGGGTTAAGGTTAAGAGTTAGGGTTAGGGTTTAGGTTTAGGGTTATGGGTTAGGGTTAGCTTTAGGGTTCGAGTTATGTGTTAGGGTTTGTGTTAGAGGTTAGGGTTAGGTTTACTGGTCACGGTTAGGGTTACGTTTAGGGGTTAGCATTAGGGTTAAGGATTAGGTTTAGGATAAGGGTTTAGAGTTAGTGTTGGGCTTTAGGCTCGGGGCTTAGGTTCAGGGTCAGGGGTTAGCGTTGGTGGTAGGGCTTAGATTTATCGGTCAGTTTAAGGGCACAGGACCTGGTTAATCTACTGTGAGAGGGGTGTGGTCGGAGTCATCACGAAAGCACAACATCATTCCCTGGGCCCTGGGACAAGATCTACATGCAGGACTCAGGCGGAGCCTCATCTCACACATGGCATGGCTGTATTGTAGGCTTGCTTCACTCGGGAATGGAAGTAGTGTGAGAATTAGGGTTAGGGTTGGGGTTAGGGGTTTCGAGTTAGGGGTTAGGCTTGGAGTCAGGGTCAGGTGCTAGGGATTAGTGGTTAGGGTTAGAGTTAGTGTTACGGGTTAGGTGTTAACTCTGGTTTAGGGGGCCAGGGTAAGGTTTAGGTTTGGAGTTAGCGTTAGTGTTAAGGGATAGGGTTAGGGTTAAGGGTTAGGCTTAGGGTAAGGGTTCAGGTTTAGGGTTAGGGTCAGGGTTAAGGTTTAGGGTGAGGGTTAACAGTTAGGGATAGGGTTAGGGGGTTAGGGATAGGATTAGGTTTAAGGGTTAGGTTTATGGTTCAGGTTTAAGGTTAACATTAGGGGGTTAGGGTTAGTGTTAACTGTAAGTCAGTGTTAGGGTTAGATCTCTAGGCATTAAGGTAAAGGTTAGGTTTAAGGTTAAGTGTTAGGGTTATGTTTAATGGTTAGGCTTGGGATTAGGGTTAAGTGTTAGGGTTAAGGTTAGGGGTTATGACTAAGGATCAACGGTTAGGGTTATTTTTATGCGTAGGGTTAGGGTAAGGTGTTAGGGTTAGTGTTAGTGTTGTTGGTAGGGTTAAGGTTAGGGTTGGCGTTTCAGAATTCGGGATCAGGTGTTATGGTTATGGCTAGGAGTTAGCGTTAGAATTACAGTATAGTGCTTTTTCTCAGGGTGTCATGCATTAACGTTAAGATAAGGTGTTAAAGTTAGGGTTATGGTGAGCTTTACCTCTTAAGGTGAGCAGTATGATCAGGGTTAGGTGTTATGTTCTGGGTTAGTCTTATGGGTGAGGGGTAGGGTTTATGCTCTGGGCACGGGCCCTGTATGCACTAGGAGGCAAAGATAGGGGTCTGTGATGGTCGCTGGTAACCTACTCTATCGTATGCAGTGTATGGGCCTCTGGTTTCCTGCAGGACACTGTCGCAGAGCGGGCTTTCATGCATGGCTTAGTAGGATTGTAGGCTTTCAAAACTCTGAGAAAGCAAGAAGTCTGAGAATTAGATTTCGGGTTAGGATTACGGCACGGTTTAGGGATGAAGATTAGTGTTAGGGTGAGGGCTTAGGGTTAAGGGTTAGGGTTAGGGTTAGGGTTGATGGTAGGTTGAAGTTTAGGGTTGGTACTTTAGAATATGGATGAGGTGTTATGGTTATGGCTAGGGGTTAGGTTTAGAATTATGGGATAGGGCTTCTTCTTTGGGTGCTATGCATTAACGTTAACATAAGGGGATAAATTAGTGTTATGGTTAGGTTTATGTTTTAAGGTGAGCAACAGGATCAGGGTTAGGTTTTATGTTTGGAGTTAGGGTTATCTGTTAGGGATAGTGTTTTTGCTTAGCGCACGGGCCCTGTCTTCACCAGGAGGGGGGGGTTAGGGACTAGGATTGCCACTGGGAACCCGCTCTATCATGCACTAGTTATGGGCCCCCGGGTTTCTTGCAGGACACAGTGGCAGAGCCTCCTTTTACTCATGACGTGGGAGAATTGTAGGCTTTCTAAACTCTGAGAAAGCAAGAAGTCTGAGAATTAGATTTAGGGGTAGGTTTATGGTAATGTTTAGGGATGAAGGTTAGTGTTAGGGTGCGTTCTTAAGGTCAGTGGTTAGGGTTAAAGGTTAGTGTTAGGTTTAACCGTTACAGTCAGGTTTATCGTTATGTTTTAGGGTTAGGGTTAAGGTTAAGGTTTAGCGTTTGGTACAGTGTTAGGCTTAAGTTTTAGCTTTAGCGTTAAAGATTAGGATTAGGGTTAGGGTTAAGGGCTAGTGTGAGGGTTAATGATAAGGATCAAGACTAAGGGCTAGGGTTTTTGTTAGTGTTAGGAATAAGTCTTCGTGTAGGCTTTAGGGTTAGCGTTAAGTGTTATGGTTAGGGTTAGGTTTAGGGTTCATGGTTAGTGTTATGTTTAGGGGTTAGTGTTAGGGTTAGGGCTTAGGTTTAGGGTAAGGTTTTAGAGTTCGTGTTCAGCGTTACGGTCGGAGCTTATGTTTACCGTTAGGGGTTAGTGTTAGTGTTAGGGCTGAGATTTAGCTTTTAGTTTAAGGGCACAGGACCTGTTTTATCTACGGTGAGAAGGGTGCTGTCGGAGTCTCCACGAAAGCACAAAATCGTTCCCTGATCCTTGGGAAAGGACCTACATGCAGGACTCAGGTGGAGCCTCATCTCACGCATAGTATAGCTGTATTGTAGGCTTGCTTCACTCTGAGAATGGAAGTAGTGTGAGAATCAGGGTTAGGGTTTGGGTTAGGGGTTTGGAGTTTGGGATTATGGTTCGAGTCAGGGTTAGGTCCTAGGGATTAGGAGTTAGGGTTAGTGTTAGGGATAGGGGTTAGTTGTTGGGTTTGGGTTAGGGTGCTAGGGTTAGGTTTAGGGTTGGGGTTAATATTAGGGTTAGCGTTTAGGGTTAAAGGATAGGATTATGGTTAAGGGTTTGGCTTAGGGTTAGGGTTAAGGGTTAGTGTTAAGGTTTAGGGTTAAGTTCAGGGTTACGTGTTAGGGTGAGGGTTAACAGTTAGGGTTATGGTTAGCGTCTTAGGGATAGGGTTAGGGTTAGAGTTAGGGGTTAGGATTAAGGGTGAAGTGTTAGGGTTATTTTTAGGCATAGTTTTAAAGTTAGGGGCTAGGGTAATGTTTGGTTTGATGGTAGGTTTAAGGTTAGGGTTAGCAGTTTAGAATTCGCATTAGGGATTAGGTGTTATGGTTATGGCTTGGAGTTAGGGTTAGAATTCAGAGATAGGAGTTGTTCTCAGGGTAAGTGTTATGCATTAACGTTATATAAGGGGTTAAATTTAGGGTTATGGTGAGATTTACATTTTAAGGTGAGCAATGGGATCAGGGTCAGGTGTTATGTTCAGGGTTATGGTTAGGGGTGAGGGGTAGGGTTTATGCTTACGACTCGGGCCCTGTCTGCACTAGGCAGGGGGGGAGGGGTTTGGGGTTGCGATTGTCGTCGGGAACCCACTCTAGTGTATGCTGAGTATGGGCACTGGGGTTTCCGGCAGGACACAGTGGTAGAGCCTCCTTTTATTCATGGCATGGGAGGATTGTAGGCTTTCTAACGCTGAGAAAGCAAGAAGTCTGATAATTAGATTTAGGGTTAGGATTATAGTTAGGATTAGGAATGAGGTTAGTGCTAGGGTGAGGGATTAGGGCTAGGGATTATGGGTAGAGTTAAGGTTAAATGTTAGAGTTAGGTTTAACGGTTACAGTTAGGTTTAGGGTTACGTTTTAGGGTGAGGGTTATGGTTAGGGGTTAGGGTTTGGTACAGGGTTAGGGTTAAGTGTTAGGTTTAGGGTTAAAGATTAGAATTCGGATTAGGGTTGACGGTTAGTGTGAGTGTTAATGGTTAAGTTTGTGTTTAAGGGTTAGGGTTAGGGTTTAGGGCTAGTGTTAAGCGTTCGTGTTAGATTTAGGGTTAGAGTAAAGTGTTATGGTTAGGGTTATGGGTTAGCATTAGGGTTAAAGGTTAAGGGTTAGGTTTACTTTCAGGCACAGGGTTAGGATTAGGTGTTAGGGTTAGTGTTACCGTTAAGGTTTTTTGTAGGCTCAAGGTTAGGTTTAGCAGTTTAGAATTAGGGTTAGGGATTAGGTGTTATGGTTATGGTGAGGAGTTAGGGTTAGAATTATGGCATAGGGGTTGGTCTCAGGGTCAGTTTTATGCTTAAAGTTAGGGTAAGCGGTTAAAGTTAGTGTTACGGTGAGCATTACGTGTTAAGGTGAGCAATAGGATCAGGGTTAGGTTTTATGTTCAGGGTTAGGGTTATGGGTGAGGGGTAGAGTTTATACTTAGGGTTAGGGTTAGGGTTAGGGTTTAGGCTTAAGGATCAAGGGTTAGGGTTAGGGTTAGGGTTAGGGCTAGGGTTAGGGTCAGGGTCAGGGTCAGGGGTCAGGGTCAGGGTCAGAGGTTAGGGTTAGGGGTTAGGGTTAGAGTTAGGGGTTAGGGTTAGGGTAGGGGTTAGGGGTTAGGCTTAGGGGTTAGGGTTAGGGTTAGGGGTTAGGGTTAGGGTAAGGGTAAGGGTAAGGGTTAGGGTAAGGGTAAGGGTTAGGGTTAGGGGTTAGGGTTAGGGTTTGGGGTTAGGGTTAGGGTTAGGGGTTAGGGTTAGGGTTAGGGGTTAGGGTTAGGGTTAGGGTTAGGGTCAGGGTTCGGGTTAGGGG
>NW_027182917.1:570000-587500 GCF_041146395.1 Eulemur rufifrons | reverse complement strand
AGCGTGAGAATTAACGCTTAGGGTTAAGGTTAAGAGTTAGGGTTTAGGGTTAGGGTTAGGTTTAGGGTTAGTTTTAGGGTTAGAGTTATGTGCTACGCTTTGTGTTAGAGGTTAGGGTTAGGTTTACTGGTCACGGTTAGGGTTACGTTTAGGGGGTAGCATTAGGGTTAGGGTTAGGGTTAAGGGATAGGATTAGGGTGAAGTGTTGGGCTTAGGGTTAGGGTTTAGTCTTAGGGTTAGCATTAAGGATTAGGGTTAGGGTCAGGGTTAAATGCTTGGTTGCGCGTAATGGTTAGGGTCAGGGTTAAGGTTCACGGATAGGGTTAGTGTTAAGGGTTATGGGTAGGTTTAGGGTTCAGGGTTAGAGTTTGCAGTAGGGCTTAAGGTTAGGATTAGGCGGTAGGTTAGATTTAGGGTTAGATCTAGGCGTTAGGGTAAGGGCTAGCGTTAGGGTTAAGAGATAGGGTTAGGTTTAATGCTTATTATTAGGGTTAGGGTTTGGGGTTAAAGTAAGTGTTAGGGGTTAGGTTTCAGGATCAAAGGTTAGGGTTATTTTTAGCTGTAGTGTTAGGGTTAGGGATAAGGGATCCCATTAGCATTAAGGGTCTTCCTTACTGTAGG
This sequence comes from Eulemur rufifrons, assembly GCF_041146395.1. Lineage (NCBI taxonomy): Eukaryota > Metazoa > Chordata > Mammalia > Primates > Lemuridae > Eulemur > Eulemur rufifrons. The sequence continues at coordinate 586,879 of NW_027182917.1, read as the reverse complement.
ATTAAGGGATAGGCTTAAAGTTAAAGGTTAAGGTTAGGGTCAGTGTTAAGATTTAGGGTGAGGGTTAACAGTTAGGGTAAAGGTTAAGCGTTAGGGTTAGGGATTAGTGATTAGGGTTTTTGGTTAGTGTTAGGGTTAGCGGTTAGGAATTAGTGTTTTATGAAGGGGTATGGTTAGAATTAGGATTGGGGTTAGAGTTAGGGTGAGGTATAGGGGTTAGGTTTAGGGGTTAGTTTTAGGGTAAAAGGATAGGATTAGGGTTACGGGTTGGGCTTAGTTTTAGGGTTTAAGTTTACTGCTAGGGTTAGGGATAGGGTTCAGGCTTAGCTTTAGGGGTTCTGCTTAGGGTTAGGTGTTAGGTTAGTGTCAGGGTTAGGTCTAGTCATGAGGGCAAGGTTCAGGGTTATCTTTAAGAGCTAGGGTTAGGTTTCATGGTTAGGATTAGGATTAGGGTTAAGGGTTAGGGTAAGGCTTAGGGGTGAGGGTGCAGCGTTAGGGTTTTTGTTAGGCATAGCGTTGGGGTTAGAAGTAAGGGTTACTGTCAGTGTTAGGGTTGTAGGTAGGGTTACGGTTAGGGTTAGCGGTTTAGAATTAGGGTTAGGGATTAGGTGTCACAGTGATGACTAGGAGATAGGGTTAGAATTATGGGATAGGGGTTGTTCTCAGGAAATGGGTTATGCATTAACGTTAGGATAAGAGGTTAAAGTTAGGCGCACGGTGAGGTTTACGTGTTAAGGGGAGAAATAGGAACAGGGTTGGGTGTTATGTTCAGGGTTAGGGTTATCTGTTAAAGGTTTTGTTTATGCTTAGCGCACGGGCCCTGTCTGCATTAGGCGGGCGGGGGGAGTTTAGGGGGCTGGGATTGTACCCGGGAACCCACTCTATCATACTCTGGGTATGGGCCCGTGGGTTTCATGCAGGACACAGTGGTAGAGCCTCCTTTCATGCATGGCATGGGAGGATTGCGGGCTTTCTAAACTCTAAGAAAGTAAGAAGTCTGAGAATTAGATTTAGGGTTCGGATTATGGTTAGGGTTAAGGATGAAGTTTAGTGTTAGGGTGAGGGCTTAGGGTTAGGGCTTAGGGTTAGGGTTAAATGTTACTCTTAGGTTTAACGGTTACACTTTGGTTTAGGGTTGAGGTTTACGGTTAGGGTTAAGATCAGGGATTAGGGTTTGGTACAGGGTTAGGGTTAAGTGTTAGGTTTAGGGTTGAAGATTAGGATTAGGGTTAGGATTAAAGGATAGCGTGAGAGTTAACGCTTAGGGTTAAGGTTAACAGTTAGGGTTTAGGGTTAGGCTTAGTGTTAGGGTTCGAATTAGGGTTAGAGTTATGTACTATGGTTTGTGTTAGAGGTTAGGGTTAGGTTTACTGGTCACGGTGAGGGTTACGTTTAGGGGTTAGCATTAGGGTTAGGGTTAAGGGATAGGATTAGGGTTAAGTGTTGGGCGTAGGGTGAGGGTTTAGTGTTAGGGTTATCATTAAGGATTAGGGGTAGGGTCAGGGTTAAATGCTTGGGTGCGGGTAATGTTTAGGGTCAGGGTTAAGGTTGACGGATAGGGTTAGTGTTAAGGGTTACGGGTAGGTTTAGGGTTCAGGGTTAGAGTTAGCATTAGGGCTTAAGGTTAGGATTAGGCGGTAGGTTCGATTTAGGGTTAGATCTAGGCATTAGGGTAAGGGCTAGGGTTAGGGTTAAGAGATAGGGTTAGGTTTAATGCTTAGGATTAGGCTTAGGGTTTGGGGTTAAAGTAAGTGTTAGGGGTTAGGATTAAGGATCAAAGGTTAGGGTTATTTTTAGCTGTAGTGTTAGGGTTAGGGATAAGGGATCCCATTAGCATTAAGGGTCTTCCTTACTGTAGGGTTAAAGGTTAGGCTTAGAGTTAAAGGTTAAGGTTAGGGTCAGTGTTAAGATTTAGGGTGAGGGTTAACAGTTAGGGTAAAGGTTAAGCGTTAGAGTTAAGGATAAGTGATTAGGGTTTTTCGTTAGTGTTAGGGTTAGCGGTTAGGAGTTAGTGTTTTATGAAGGGGTATGGTTACAATTAGGATTGGGGTTAGAGTTAGGGTGAGGTATAGGGGTTAGGTTTAGGGGTTAGTTTTAGGGTAAAAGGATAGGATTAGGGTTACGGGTTGGGCTTAGGTTTAGGGTTAAAGTTCACTGCTAGGGTTAGGGATAGGGTTCAGGGTTAGCTTTAGGGGTTCTGGTTAGGGTTAGTTGTTAGGTTAGTGTCAGGGTTAGGTCTAGTCGTGAGGGTAAGGTTTAGGGTTAGCTTTAAGAGCTAGGGTTAGGTTTAGTGGTTAGGATTAGGATTAGGGTTAAGGGTTAGGGTAAGGCTTAGGGGTTAGGGTGAAGGGTTAGGGTTAAGGGTTAGGGTTTTTGTTAGGCATAGCGTTGGGGTTAGAAGTAAGGGTTACTGTCAGTGTTAGGGTTGTAGGTAGGGTTACGGTTAGGGTTAGCGGTTTAGAATTAGGGTTAGGGATTAGGTGTCACAGTGATGACTAGGAGATAGGGTTAGAATTATGGGATAGGGGTTGTTCTCAGGAAATGGGTTATGCATTAACGTTAGGATAAGAGGTTAAAGTTAGGCGCACGGTGAGGTTTACGTGTTAAGGGGAGAAATAGGAACAGGGTTGGGTGTCATGTTCAGGGTTAGGGTTATCTGTTAAAGGTATTGTTTATGCTTAGCGCACGGGCCCTGTCTGCATTAGGCGGGCGGGGGGAGTTTAGGGGGCTGGGATTGTACCCGGGAACCCACTCTATCATACTGTGTGTCTGGGCCCGTGGGTTTCATGCAGGACACAGTGGTAGAGCCTCCTTTCACGCATGGCATGGGAGGATTGCAGGCTTTCTAAACTCTAAGAAAGCAAGAAGTCTGAGAATTAGATTTAGGGTTAGGATTATAGTTAGGGTTAAGGATGAAGTTTAGTGTTAGGGTGAGGGCTTAGGGTTAGGGCTTAGGGTTAGGGTAAAGGTTACTCTTAGGTTTAACGGTTACACTTTTTTTTAGGGTTGAGGTTTACGGTTAGGGTTAAGATGAGGGGTTAGGGTTTGGTACAGGGTTAGGGTTAAGTGTTAGGTTTAGGGTTGAAGATTAGGATTAGGGTTAGGATTAAAGGTTAGCGTGAGAGTTAACGCTTAGGGTTAAGGTTAAGAGTTAGGGGTTAGGGTTAGGTTTAGGGTTCGTTTTAGGGTTAGAGTTATGTGCTATGGTTTGTGTTAGAGGTTAGGGTTAGGTTTACTGGTCACGGTGAGGGTTACGTTTAGGGGTTAGCATTAGGGTTAGGGTTAAGGGATAGGATTAGGGATAAGAGTTTGGCTTAGGGTTAGGATTTAGTGTTAGGGTTATCATTAAGGATTAGGGGTAGGATCAGGGTTAAATGCTTTGGTGCGGGTAATGGTTAGGGTCAGGGTTAAGGTTGACGGATAGGGTTAGTGTTAAGGGTTACGGGTAGGTTTAGGGTTCAGGGTTAGAGTTAGCATTAGGGCTTAAGGTTAGGATTAGGCGGTAGGTTCGATTTAGGGTTAGATCTAGGCGTTAGGGTAAGGGCTAGCGTTAGGGTTAAGAGATAGGGTTAGGTTTAATGCTTAGGATTAGGGTTAGGGTTTGGGGTTAAATTAAGTGTTAGGGGTTAGGTTTAAGGATCAAAGGTTAGGGTTATTTTTAGCTGTAGTGTTAGGGTTAGGGATAAGGGATCCCATTAGCATTAAGGGTCTTCCTTACTGTAGGGTTAAGGGTTAGGCTTAGAGTTAAAGGTTAAGGTTAGGGTCAGTGTTAAGATTTGGGGTGAGGGTTAACGGTTAGGGTAAAGGTTAAGGGTTAGGGTTAGGGATTAGTGATTAGGGTTTTTGGTTAGTGTTAGGGTTAGCGGTTAGGAGTTAGTGTTTTATGAAGGGGTATGGTTAGAATTAGGATTGGGGTTAGAGTTAGGGTGAGGTATAGGGGTTAGGTTTAGGGTAAAAGGATAGGATTAGGGTTACGGGTTGGGCTTAGGTTTAGGGTTAAAGTTTACTGCTAGGGTTAGGGATAGGGTTCAGGGTTAGCTTTAGGGGTCTGGTTAGGGTCAGGTGTTAGGTTAGTGTCAGGGTTAGGTCTAGTCGTGAGGGTAAGGTTTAGGGTTAGCTTTAAGAGCTAGGGTTACGTTTAATGGTTAGGATTAGGATTAGGGTTAAGGGTTAGGGTAAGGCTTAGGGGTTAGGGTGACGGGTTAGGGTCAAGGGTTAGGGTTTTTGTTAGGCATAGCGTTGGGTTTAGAAGTAAGGGTTACTGTCAGTGTTAGGGTTGTAGGTAGGGTTACGGTTAGGGTTAGCGGTTTAGAATTAGGGTTAGGGATTAGGTGTCACAGTGATGACTAGGAGATAGGGTTAGAATTATGGGATAGGGGTTGTTCTCAGGAAATGGGTTATGCATTAACGTTAGGATAAGAGGTTAAAGTTAGGCGCACGGTGAGGTTTACGTGTTAAGGGGAGAAATAGGAACAGGGTTGGGTGTTATGTTCAGGGTTAGGGTTATCTGTTAAAGGTATTGTTTATGCTTAGCGCTCAGGCCCTGTCTGCATTAGGCGGGCGGGGGGAGTTTAGGGGGCTGGGATTGTACCCGGGAACCCACTCTATCATACTCTGGGTATGGGCCCGTGGGTTTCATGCAGGACACAGTGGTAGAGCCTCCTTTCACGTATCTCATGGGAGGATTGCAGTCTTCCTAAACTCTAAGAAAGCAAGAAGTCTGAGAATTAGATTTAGGGTTAGGATTATGGTTAGGGTTAAGGATGAAGTTTAGTGTTAGGGTGAGGGCTTAGGGTTAGGGATTAGGGTTAGGGTTAAAGGTTACTCTTAGTTTTAACAGTTACACTTTGGTTTAGGGTTGAGGTTTACGGTTAGGGTTAAGATGAGGGGTTAGGGTTAGGTACAGGTTTAGGGTTAAGTGTTAGGTTTAAGGTTGAAGATTAGGATTAGGGTTAGGATTAAAGGTTAGCATGAGAGTTAACGCTTAGGGTTAAGGTTAAGCGTTAGGGTTTAAGGTTAGGGTTAGGGTTAGGGTTAGGGTTCGTTTTAGGGTTAGAGTTATGTGCTATGGTTTGTGTTAGAGGTTAGGGTTAGGTTTACTGGTCACGGTGAGGGTTACGTTTAGGGGTTAGCATTAGGGTTAGGGTTAAGAGATAGAATTAGGGATAAGTGTTGGGCGTAGGGTGAGGGTTTAGTGTTAGGGTTATCATTAAGGATTAGGGGTAGGTTCAGGGTTAAATGCTTGGGTGCGGGTAATGGTTAGGTCAGGATTAAGGTTCACGGATAGGGTTAGTGTTAAGGGTTACGGGTAGGTTTAGGGTTCAGGGTTAGAGTTAGCATTAGGGCTTAAGGTTAGGATTAGGCGGTAGGTTCGATTTAGGGTTAGATCTAGACATTAGGGTAAGGGCTAGCGTTAGGGTTAAGAGATAGGGTTAGGTTTAATGCTTAGGATTAGGGTTAGGGTTTGGGGTTAAAGTAAGTGTTAGGGGTTAGGTTTAAGGATCAAAGGTTAGGGTTATTTTTAGCTGTAGTGTTAGGGATAGGGATAAGGGATCCCATTAGCATTAAGGGTCTTCCTTACTGTAGGGTTAAGGGTTAGGCTTAGAGTTAAAGGTTAAGGTTAGGGTCAGTGTTAAGATTTAGGGTGAGGGTTAACGGTTAGGGTAAAGGTTAAGCGTTAGGGTTAAGGATTAGTGATTAGGGTTTTTGGTTAGTGTTAGGGTTAGCGGTTAGGAGTTAGTGTTTTATGAAGGGGTATGGTTAGAATTAGGATTGGGGTTAGAGTTAGGGTGAGGTATAGGGGTTAGGTTTAGGGGTTAGTTTCAGGGTAAAAGGATAGGATTAGGGTTACGGGTTGGGCTTAGGTTTAGGGTTAAAGTTCACTGCTAGGGTTAGGGATAGGGTTCAGGGTTAGCTTTAGGGGTTCTGGTTAGGGTTAGGTGTTAGGTTAGTGTCAGGGTTAGGTCTAGTCGTGAGGGTAAGGTTTAGGGTTAGCTTTAAGAGCTAGGGTTAGGTTTAGTGGTTAGGATTAGGATTAGGGTTAAGGGTTAGGGTAAGGCTTAGGGGTCAGGGTGAAGGGTTAGGGTCAAGGGTTAGGGTTTTTGTTAGGCATAGCGTTGGGGTTAGAAGTAAGGGTTACTGTCAGTGTTAGGGTTGTAGGTAGGGTTACGGTTAGGGTTAGCGGTTTAGAATTAGGGTTAGGGATTAGGTGTCACAGTGATGACTAGGAGATAGGGTTAGAATTATGGGATAGGGGTTGTTCTCAGGAAATGGGTTATGCATTAACGTTAGGATAAGAGGTTAAAGTTAGGCGCACGGTGAGGTTTACGTGTTAAGGGGAGAAATAGGAACAGGGTTGGGTGTTATGTTCAGGGTTAGGGTTATCTGTTAAAGGTATTGTTTATGCTTAGCTCACGGGCCCTGTCTGCATTAGGCGGGCGGGGGGAGTTTAGGGGGCTGGGATTGTACCCGGGAACCCACTCTATCATACTCTGGGTATGGGCCCGTGGGTTTCATGCAGGACACAGTGGTAGAGCCTCCTTTGACGCATGGCATGGAAGGATTGCAGGCTTTCTAAACTCTAAGAAAGCAAGAAGTCTGAGATTTAGATTTAGGGTTAGGATTCTGGTTAGGGTTAAGGATGAAGTTTAGTGTTAGGGTGAGGGCTTAGGGTTAGGGCTTAGGGTTAGGGTTAAAGGTTACTCTTAGGTTTAACGGTTACACTTTGATTTAGGGTTGAGGTTTACGATTAGCGTTAAGATTAGGGGTTAGGTTATGGTACAGGGTTAGGGTTAAGTGTTAGGTTTAGTGTTAAAGACTAGGATTAGGGTTAGGATTAAAGGTTAGCGTGAGAGTTAACGCTTAGGGTTAAGGTTAAGAGTTAGGGTTTAGGGTTAGGGTTAGGGATACGGTTAGTTTTAGTTAGTTTAGTGCTATGGTTTGTGTTAGAGGTTAGGGTTAGGTTTACTGGTCACGGTTAGGGTTACGTTTAGGGGTTAGCATTAGGGTTAGGGTTAAGGGATAGGATTAGGGATAAGTGTTGGTCTTAGGGTTAGGGTTTAGTGTTAGGGTTATCATTAAGGATTAGGGGTAGGGTCAGGGTTAAATGCTTTGGTGCGGGTAATGGTTAGGGTCAGGGTTAAGGTTGACGGATAGGGTTAGTGTTAAGGGTTACGGGTAGGTTTAGGGTTCAGGGTTAGAGTTAGCATTAGGGCTTAAGGTTAGGATTAGGCGGTAGGTTAGATTTAGGGTTAGATCTAGGCGTTAGGGTAAGGGCTAGCGTTAGGCTTAAGAGATAGGGTTAGGTTTAATGCTTAGGATTAGGGTTAGGGTTTGGGGTTAAAGTAAGTGTTAGGGGTTAGGTTTCATGATCAAAGGTTAGGGTTATTTTTAGCTGTAGTGTTAGGGTTAGGGATAAGGGATCCCATTAGCATTAAGGGTCTTCCTTCCTGTAGGGTTAAGGGTTAGGCTTAGAGTTAAAGGTTAAGGTTAGGGTCAGTGTTAAGATTTAGGGTGAGGGTTAACGGTTAGGGTAAAGTTTAAGCGTTAGGGTTAGGGATTAGTGATTAGGGTTTTTGGTTAGTGTTAGGGTTAGCGGTTAGGAGTTAGTGTTTTTTGAAGGGGTATGGTTAGAATTAGGATTGGGGTTAGAGTTAGGGTGAAGCATAGGGGTTAGTTTTAGGGTAAAAGGATAGGATTAGGGTTACGGGTTGGGCTTAGGTTTAGGGTTAAAGTTTACTGCTAGGGTTAGGGATAGGGTTTAGGGTTAGCTTTAGGGGTTCTGGTTAGGGTTAGGTGTTAGGTTAGTGTCAGGGTTAGGTCTAGTCGTGAGGGTAAGGTTTAGGGTTAGCTTTAAGAGCTAGGGTTAGGTTTAATGGTTAGGATTAGGATTAGGGTTAAGGGTTAGGGTAAGGCTTAGGGGTGAGGGTGAAGGGTTAGGGTCAAGGGTTAGGGCTTTTGTTAGGCATAGCGTTGGAGTTAGAAGTAAGGGTTACTGTCAGTGTTAGGGTTGTAGGTAGGGTTACGGTTAGGGTTAGCGGTTTAGAATTAGGGTTAGGGATTAGGTGTCACAGTGATGACTAGGAGATAGGGTTAGAATTATGGGATAGGGGTTGTTCTCAGGAAATGGGTTATGCATTAACGTTAGGATAAGAGGTTAAAGTTAGGCGCACGGTGAGGTTTACGTGTTAAGGGGAGAAATAGGAACAGGGTTGGGTGTTATGTTCAGGGTTAGGGTTATCTGTTAAAGGTATTGTTTATGCTTAGCGCACGGGCCCTGTCTGCATTAGGCGGGCGGGGGGAGTTTAGGGGGCTGGGATTGTACCCGGGAATCCACTCTATCATACTCTGGGTATGGGCCCGTGGGTTTCATGCAGGACACAGTTGTAGAGCCTCCTTTCACGCATGGCATGGGAGGATTGCAGGCTTTCTAAACTCTAAGAAAGCAAGAAGTCTGAGAATTAGATTTAGGGTTAGGATTCTGGTTAGGGTTAAGGATGAAGTTTAGTGTTAGGGTGAGGGCTTAGGGTTAGGGATTAGGGTTAGGGTTAAAGGTTACTCTTAGGTTTAACGGTTACACTTTAATTTAGGGTTGAGGTTTACAGTTAGGGTTAAGATGAGGGGTTAGGGTTTGGTACAGGGTTAGGGTTAAGTGTTAGGTTTAGGGTTGAAGATTAGGATTAGGGTTAGGATTAAAGGTTAGCGTGAGAGTTAACGCTTAGGGTTAAGGTTAAGAGTTAGGTTTTAGGGTTAGGGTTAGGGTTAGTTTTAGGGTTAGAGTTATGTGCTATGGTTTGTGTTAGAGGTTAGGGTTAGGTTTACTCGTCACGGTTAGGGTTACGTTTAGGGGTTAGCATTAGGGTTAGGGTTAGGGTTAGGGTTAAGGGATAGGATTAGGGTTAAGTGTTGGGCTTAGGGTTAGGGTTTAGTGTTAAGGTTAGCATTAAGGATTAGGGTTAGGGTCAGGGTTAAATGCTTGGGTGCAGGTAATGGTTAGGGTCAGGGTTTAGGTTCACGGATAGGGTTAGTGTTAAGGGTTACAGGTAGGTTTAAGGTTCAGGGTTAGTGTTAGCATTAGGGCTTAAGGTTAGGATTAGGCGGTAGGTTAGATTTAGGGTTAGATCTAGGCGTTAGGGTGATGGCTAGCGTTAGGGTTAAGAGATAGGGTTAGGTTTAATGCTTAGGATTAGGGTTAGGGTTTGGGGTTAAAGTAAGTGTTAGGGGTTAGGTTTAAGGATCCAAAGTTAGGGTTATTTTTAGCTGTAGTGTTAGGGTTAGGGATAAGGGATCCCATTAGCATTAAGGGTCTTCCTTCCTGTAGGGTTAAGGGTTAGGCTTAGAGTTAAAGGTTAAGGTTAGGGTCAGTGTTAAGATTTAGGGTGAGGGTTAACGGTTAGGGTAAAGGTTATGCGTTAGGGTTAGGAATTAGTGATTAGGGTTTTTGGTTAGTGTTAGGGTTAGCGGTTAGGAGTTAGTGTTTTATGAAGGGGTATGGTTAGAATTAGGATTGGGGTTAGAGTTAGGGTGAGGTATAGGGGTTAGGTTTAGGGGTTAGTTTTAGGGTAAAAGGATAGGATTAGGGTTACGGGTTGGGCTTAGGTTTAGGGTTAAAGTTTACTGCTAGGGTTAGGGATAGGGTTCAGGGTTATCTTTAGGGGTTCTGGTTAGGGTTAGGTGTTAGGTTAGTGTCAGGGTTAGATCTAGTCGTGAATGTAAGGTTTAGGGTTAGCTTTAAGAGCTAGGGTTAGGTATAATGGTTAGGATTAGGATTAGGGTTAAGGGTTATGGTAAGGCTTAGGGGTTAGGGTGAAGGGTTAGGGTCAAGGGTTAGAGTTTTTGTTAGGCATAGCATTGGGGTTAGAAGTAAGGGTTACTGTCAGTGTTAGGGTTGTAGGTAGGGTTACGGTTAGGGTTAGCGGTTTAGAATTAGGGTTAGGGATTAGGTGTCACAGTGATGACTAGGAGATAGGGTTAGAATTATGGGATGGGGTTGTTCTCAGGAAATGGGTTATGCATTAACGTTAGGATAATAGGTTAATGTTAGGCGCACGGTGAGGTTTAAGTGTTTAGGGGAGAAATAGGAACAGGGTTGGGTGTTATGTTCAGGGTTAGGGTTATCTGTTAAAGGTATTGTTTATGCTTAGCGCACGGGCCCTGTCTGCATTAGGCGGGCGGGGGGAGTTTAGGGGGCTGGGATTGTACCCGGGAACCCACTCTATCATACTCTGTGTATGGGCCCGTGTGTTTCATGCAGGACACAGTGGTAGAGCCTCCTTTCACGCATGGCATGGGAGGATTGCAGGCTTTCTAAACTCTAAGAAAGCAAGAAGTCTGAGAATTAGATTTAGGGTTAGGATTATGGTTAGGGTTAAGGATGAAGTTTAGTGTTAGGGTGAGGGCTTAGGGTTAGGGATTAGGTTAGGGTTAAAGATTACTCTTAGGTTTAACGGTTACACTTTGGTTTAGGGTTGAGGTTTACGGTTAGGGTTAAGATGAGGGGTTAGGGTTTGGTACAGGGTTAGGGTTAAGTGTTAGGTTTAGGGTTGAAGATTCGGATTAGGGTTAGGATTAAAGGTTAGCGTGAGAGTTAACGCTTAGGGTTAAGGTTAAGAGTTAGGGTTTAGGGTTAGGGTTAGAGTTAGGGATAGTTTTAGGGTTAGAGTTATGTGCTATGGTTCGTGTTAGAGGTTACGGTTAGGTTTACTGGTCACGGTTAGGGTTACGTTTGGGGGTAGCATTAGGGTTAGGGTTAGGGTTAAGGGATAGGATTAGGGTTAAGTGTTGGGCTTAGGGTTAGGGTTTAGTGTTAGGGTTAGCATTAAGGATTAGGGTTAGGGTCAGGGTTAAATGCTTGGGTGCGGGTAATGGTTAGGGTCACGGTTAAGGTTCACGGATAGGGTTAGTGTTAAGGGTTACGGGTAGGTTTAGGGTTCAGGGTTAGTGTTAGCATTAGGGCTTAAGGTTAGGATTAGGCGGTAGGTTAGATTTAGGGTTAGATCTAGGCGTTAGGGTGATGGCTAGCGTTAGGGTTAAGAGATAGGGTTAGGTTTAATGCTTAGGATTAGGGTTAGGGTTTGGGGTTACAGTAAGTGTTAGGGTTTAGGTTTAAGGATCCAAGGTTAGGGTTATTTTTAGCTGTAGTGTTAGGGTTAGGGAAAAGGGATCCCATTAGCATTAAGGGTCTTCCTTCCTGTAGGGTTAAGGGTTAGGCTTAGAGTTAAAGGTTAAGGTTAGGGTCAGTGTTAAGATTTAGGGTGAGGGTTAACGGTTAGGGTAAAGGTTAAGCATTAGGGTTAGGGATTAGTGATTAGGGTTTTTGGTTAGTGTTAGGGTTAGCGGTCAGGAGTTAGTGTTTTATGAAGGGGTATGGTTAGAATTAGGATTGGGGTTAGAGTTAGGGTGAGGTATAGGGGTTAGGTTTAGGGGTTAGTATTAGGGTAAAAGGATAGGATTAGGGTTACGGGTTGGGCTTAGGTTTAGGGTTAAAGTTTACTGCTAGGGTTAGGGATAGGGTTCAGGCTTAGCTTTAGGGGTTCTGGTTAGGGTTAGGTGTTAGGTTAGTGTCAGGGTTAGGTCTAGTCGTGAGGGTAAGGTTTAGGGTTAGCTTTAAGAGCTAGGGTTAGGTTTAATGGTTAGGATTAGGATTAGGGTTAAGGGTTAGGGTAAGGCTTAGGGGTTAGGGTGAAGGGTTAGGGTCAAGGGTTAGGGTTTTTGTTAGGCATAGCGTTGGGGTTAGAAGGAAGGGTTACTGTCAGTGTTAGGGTTGTAGGTAGGGTTACGGTTAGGGTTAGCGGTTTAGAATTAGGGTTAGGGATTAGGTGTCACAGTGATGACTAGGAGATAGGGTTAGAATTATGGGATAGGGGTTGTTCTCAGGAAATGGGTTATGCATTAACGTTAGGATAAGAGGTTAAAGTTAGGCGCACGGGTGAGGTTTACGTGTTAAGGGGAGAAATAGGAACAGGGTTGGGTGTTACGTTCAGGGTTAGGGTTATCTGTTAAAGGTATTGTTTATGCTTAGCGCACGGGCCCTGTCTGCATTAGGCGGGCGGGGGGAGTTTAGGGGGCTGGGATTGTACCCGGGAACCCACTCTATCATACTCTGGGTATGGGCCCGTGGGTTTCATGCAGGACACAGTGGTAGAGCCTCCTTTCACGCATGGCATGGGAGGATTGCAGGCTTTCTAAACTCTAAGAAAGCAAGAAGTCTGAGAATTAGATTTAGGGTTAGGATTACGGTTAGGGTTAAGGATGAAGTTTAGTGTTAGGGTGAGGGCTTAGGGTTAGGGATTAGGTTAGGGTTAAAGATTACTCTTAGGTTTAACGGTTACACTTTGGTTTAGGGTTGAGGTTTACGGTTAGGGTTAAGATGAGGGGTTAGGGTTTGGTACAGGGTTAGGGTTAAGTGTTAGGTTTAGGGTTGAAGATTCGGATTAGGGTTAGGATTAAAGGTTAGCGTGAGAGTTAACGCTTAGGGTTAAGGTTAAGAGTTAGGGTTTAGGGTTAGGGTTTGGGTTAGGGTTAGTTTTAGGGTTGGAGTTATGAGCTACGCTTTGTGTTAGAGGTTAGGGTTAGGTTTACTGGTCACGGTGAGGGTTATGTTTAGGGGTTAGCATTAGGGTTAGGGTTAAATGATAGGATTAGGTTTAAGTGTTGGCCTTAGGGTTAGGGTTTAGTGTTAGGGTTATCATTAAGTATTAGGGTTAGTGTCAGGGTTAAATGCTTGGGTGCGGGTAATGGTTAGGGTCAGGGTTAAGGTTCACGGATAGGGTTAGTGTTAAGGGTTACGGGTAGGTTTAGGGTTCAGGGTTAGAGTTAGCATTAGGACTTAAGGTTAGGATTAGGCGGTAGGTTCGATTTAGGGTTAGATCTAGGCATTAGGGTAAGGGCTAGGGTTAGGGTTAAGAGATAGGGTTAGGTTTAATGCTTAGGATTAGGGTTAGGGTTTGGGGTTAAAGTAAGTGTTAGGGGTTAGGTTTAAGGATCCAAGGTTAGGGTTATTTTTAGCTGTAGTGTTAGGGTTAGGGATAAGGGATCCCATTAGCATTAAGGGTCTTCCTTACTGTAGGGTTAAGGGTTAGGCTTAGAGTTAAAGGTTAAGGTTAGGGTCAGTGTTAAGATTTAGGGTGAGGGTTAACGGTTAGGGTAAAGGTTAAGCATTAGGGTTAGGGATTAGTGATTAGGGTTTCTCGTTAGTGTTAGGGTTAGTGGTTAGGAGTTAGTGTTTTATGAAGGGGTATGGTTAGAATTAGGATTGGGGTTAGAGTTAGGGTGAGGTATAGGGGTTAGGTTTAGGGGTTAGTTTTAGGGTAAAAGGATAGGATTAGGGTTACGGGTTGGGCTTAGGTTTAGGGTTAAAGTTTACTGCTAGGGTTAGGGATAGGGTTCAGGCTTAGCTTTAGGGGTTCTGGTTAGGATTAGGTGTTAGGTTAGTGTCAGGGTTAGGTCTAGTCGTGAGGGTAAGGTTTAGGGTTAGCTTTAAGAGCTAGGGTTAGGTTTAATGGTTAGGATTAGGATTAGGGTTAAGGGTTAGGGTAAGGCTTAGTGGTTAGGGTGAAGGGTTAGGGTCAAGGGTTAGGGTTTTTGTTAGGCATAGCGTTGGGGTTAGAAGTAAGGGTTACTGTCAGTGTTAGGGTTGTAGGTAGGGTTACGGTTAGGGTTAGCGGTTTAGAATTAGGGTTAGGGATTAGGTGTCACAGTGATGACTAGGAGATAGGGTTAGAATTATGGGATGGGGTTGTTCTCAGGAAATGGGTTATGCATTAACGTTAGGATAAGAGGTTAAAGTTAGGCGCACGGTGAGGTTTACGTGTTAAGGGGAGAAATAGGAACAGGGTTGGGTGTTATGTTCAGGGTTAGGGTTATCTGTTAAAGGTATTGTTTATGCTTAGCGCACGGGCCCTGTCTGCATTAGGCGGGCGGGGGGAGTTTAGGGGGCTGGGATTGTACCCGGGAACCCACTCTATCATACTCTGGGTATGGGCCCGTGGGTTTCATGCAGGACACAGTGGTAGAGCCTCCTTTTACGCATGGCATGGGAGGATTGCAGGCTTTCTAGACTCTAAGAAAGCAAGAAGTCTGAGAATTAGATTTAGGGTTAGGATTCTGGTTAGGGTTAAGGATGAAGTTTAGTGTTAGGGTGAGGGCTTAGGGTTAGGGCTTAGGGTTAGGGTTAAAGGTTACTCTTAGGTTTAACGGTTACACTTTTTTTTAGGGTTGAGGTTTACGGTTAGGGTTAAGATGAGGGGTTAGGGTTTGGTACAGGGTTAGGGTTAAGTGTTAGGTTTAGGGTTGAAGATTAGGAATAGGGTTAGGATTAAAGGTTAGCGTGAGAGTTAACGCTTAGGGTTAAGCTTAAGAGTTAGGGGTTAGGGTTAGGTTTAGGGTTCGTTTTAGGGTTAGAGTTATGTGCTATGGTTTGTGTTACAGGTTAGGTTTGGGTTTACTGGTCACGGTGAGGGTTACGTTTAGGGGTTAGCATTAGGGTTAGGGTTAAGGGATAGGATTAGTGTTAAGTGTTGGGAGTAGGGTGAGGGTTTAGTGTTAGGGTTATCATTAAGGATTAGGGGTAGGGTCAGGGTTAAATGCTTGGGTGCGGGTAATGGTTAGGGTCAGGGTTAAGGTTCACGGATAGGGTTAGTGTTAAGGGTTACGGGTAGGTTTAGGGTTCAGGGTTAGAGTTAGCATTAGGGCTTAAGGTTAGGATTAGGCGGTAGGTTCGATTTAGGGTTAGATCTAGGCATTAGGGTAAGGGCTAGCGTTAGGGTTAAGAGATAGGGTTAGGTTTAATGCTTAGGATTAGGGTTAGGGTTTGTGGTTAAAGTAAGTGTTAGGGGTTAGGTTTAAGGATCAAAGGTTAGGGTTATTTTTAGCTGTAGTGTTAGGGTTAGGGATAAGGGATCCCATTAGCATTAAGGGTCTTCCTTACTGTAGGGTTAAGGGTTAGGCTTAGAGTTAAAGGTTAAGGTTAGGGTCAGTGTTAAGATTTAGGGTGAGGGTTAACGGTTAGGGTAAAGGTTAAGCGTTAGGGTTAGGGATTAGTGATTAGGGTTTTTGGTTAGTGTTAGGGTTTGCGGTTAGGAGTTAGTGTTTTATGAAGGGGTATGGTTAGAATTAGGATTGGGGTTAGAGTTAGGCTGAGGTATAGGGGTTAGGTTTAGGGTAAAAGGATAGGATTAGGGTTACGGGTTGGGCTTAGGTTTAGGGTTAAATTTACTGCTAGGGTTAGGGATAGAGTTCAGGGTTAGCTTTAGGGGTCTGGTTAGGGTCAGGTGTTAGGTTAGTGTCAGGGTTAGGTCTAGTCGTGAGGGTAAGGTTTAGGGTTAGCTTTAAGAGCTAGGGTTAGGTTTAATGGTTAGGATTAGGATTAGGGTTAAGGGTTAGGGTAAGGCTTAGGGGTTAGGGTGAAGGGTTAGGGTCAAGGGTTAGGGTTTTTGTTAGGCATAGCGTTGGGGTTAGAAGTAAGGGTTACTGTCAGTGTTAGGGTTGTAGGTAGGGTTACGGATAGGGTTACCGGTTTAGAATTAGGGTTAAGGATTAGGTGTCACAGTGATCACTAGGAGATAGGGTTAGAATTATGGGATAGGGGTTGTTCTCAGGAAATGGGTTATGCATAAACGTTAGGATAAGAGGTTAAAGTTAGGCGCACGGTGAGGTTTACGTGTTAAGGGGAGAAATAGGAACAGGGTTGGGTGTTATGTTGAGGGTTAGGGTTATCTGTTAAAGGTATTGTTTATGCTTAGCGCACGGGCCCTGTCCGCATTGGGCGGGCGGGGAGAGTTTAGGGGGCTGGGATTGTACCCGGGAACCCACTCTATCATACCCTGGGTATGGGCCCGTGGGTTTCATGCAGGACGCAGTGGTAGAGCCTCCTTTCACGCATGGCATGGGAGGATTGCAGGCTTTCTAATCTCTAAGAAAGCAAGAAGTCTGAGAATTAGATTTAGGGTTAGGATTATGGTTAGGGTTAAGGATGAAGTTTAGTGTTAGGGTGAGGGCTTAGGGTTAGGGATTAGGGTTAGGGTTAAAGGTTACCCTTAGGTTTAACGGTTACACTTTGGTTTAGGGTTGAGGTTTACGGTTAGGGTTAAGATGAGGGGTTAGGGTTTGGTACGGGGTTAGGGTTATGTGTTAGGTTTAGGGTTGAAGATTAGTATTAGGGTTAGGATTAAAGGTTAGCGTGAGATTTAACGCTTAGGGTTAAGGTTAAGAGTTAGGGTTTAGGGTTAGGGTTAGGGTTAGTTTTAGAGTTAGAGTTATGTGCTATGGTTTGTGTTGGAGGTTAGGGTTAGGTTTACTGGTGACGGCTAGGGTTAGGTTTAGGGGGTAGCATTAGGGTTAGGCTTATGGTTAGTGTTAAGGGATAGGATTAGGGATAAGTGTTGGGTTTAGGGTTAGGGTTTAGTGTTAGGGTTATCATTAAGGATTAGGGGTAGGGTCAGGGTTAAATGCTTGGTTGCGGGTAATGGTTAGGGTCAGGTTAAGGTTGACGGATAGGGTTAGTGTTAAGTGTTACGGGTAGGTTTAGGGTTCAGGGTTAGAGTTAGCATTAGGGCTTATGGTTAAGATTAGGCGGTAGGTTAGATTTAGGGTTAGATCTAGGCGTTAGGGTAAGGTCTAGCGTTAGGGTTAAGAGATAGGGTTAGGTTTAATGCTTAGGATTAGGGTTAGGGTTTGGGGTTAAAATAAGTGTTAGGGGTTAGGTTTAAGGATCAAAGCTTAGGGTTATTTTTAGCTGTAGTGTTAAGGTTAGGGATAAGGGATCCCATTAGCATTAAGGGTCTTCCTTACTGTAGGGTTAAGGGTTAGGCTTAGAGTTAAAGGTTAAGGTTAGGGTCAGTGTTAAGATTTAGGGTGAGGGTTAACGGTTAGGGTAAAGGTT
>NW_027182917.1:560000-562500 GCF_041146395.1 Eulemur rufifrons | reverse complement strand
TTAGGGTAAGGGGTTAGGGTTAGGGTTTGGGTTGGGGTTGGGGTTAGGGGTTAGGGTTAGGGTTAGGGGTTAGGGTTAGGGTTAGGGTTTAGGGTTAGGGTTAGGGTTAGGTTAGGGTTAGGGTTAAGGGATAGGATTAGGGTTAAGTGTTGGGCTTAGGGTGGGGGTTTAGTGTTAGGGTTATCATTAAGGATTAGGGTTAGGGTCAGGGTTAAATGCTTGGGTGCGGGTAATAGTTAGGGTCAGGGTTAAGGTTCACGGATAGGGTTAGTGTTAAGGGTTACGGGTAGGTTTAGGGTTCAGGGTTAGAGTTACCATTAGGGCTTAAGGTTAGGATTAGGCGGTAGGTTATATTTAGGGTTAGATCTAGGCGTTAGGGTAAGGGCTAGCGTTAGGGTTAAGAGATAGGATTAGGTTTAATGCTTAGGATTAGGGTTAGGGTTTGGGGTTAAAGTAAGTGTTAGGGGTTAGGTTAAAGGATCAAAAGTTAGGGTTATTTTTAGCTGTAGTGTTAGGGTTAGGGATAAGGGATCCCATTAGCATTAAGGGTCTTCCTTACTGTGGGGTTAAGGGTTAGGCTTAGAGTTAAAGGTTCAGGTTAGTGTCAGTGTTAAGATTTAGGGTGAGGGTTAACGGTTAGGGTAAAGGTTAAGCGTTAGGGTTAGGGATTAGTGATTAGGATTTTTGGTTAGTGTTAGGGTTAGCGGTTAGGAGTTAGTGTTTTATGAAGGGGTATGGTTAGAATTAGGATTGGGGTTAGAGTTAGGGTGAGGTATAGGGGTTAGGTTTAGGGGTTAGTTTTAGGGTAAAAGGATAGGATTAGGGTTACGGGTTGGGCTTAGGTTTAGGGTTAAAGTTTACTGCTAGGGTTAGGGATAGGGTTCAGGCTTAGCTTTAGGGGTTCTGGTTAGGATTAGGTGTTAGGTTAGTGTCAGGGTTAGGTCTAGTCGTGAGGGTAAGGTTTAGGGTTAGCTTTAAGAGCTAGGGTTAGGTTTAATGGTTAGGATTAGGATTAGGGTTAAGGGTTAGGGTAAGTCTTAGGGGTTAGGGTGAAGGGTTAGGGTCAAGGGTTAGGGTTTTTGTTAGGCATAGCGTTGGGGTTAGAAGTAAGGGTTACTGTCAGTGTTAGGGTTGTAGGTAGGGTTACGGTTAGGGTTAGCGGTTTAGAATTAGGGTTAGGGATTAGGTGTCACAGTGATGACTAGGAGATAGGGTTAGAATTATGGGATGGGGTTGTTCTCAGGAAATGGGTTATGCATTAACGTTAGGATAAGAGGTTAAAGTTAGGCGCACGGTGAGGTTTACGTGTTAAGGGGAGAAATAGGAACAGGGTTGGGTGTTATGTTCAGGGTTAGGGTTATCTGTTAAAGGTATTGTTTATGCTTAGCGCACGGGCCCTGTCTGCATTAGGCGGGCGGGGGGAGTTTAGGGGGCTGGGATTGTACCCGGGAACCCACTCTATCATACTCTGGGTATGGGCCCGTGGGTTTCATGCAGGACACAGTGGTAGAGCCTCCTTTCACGCATGGCATGGGAGGATTGCAGGCTTTCTAAACTCTAAGAAAGCAAGAAGTCTGAGAATTAGATTTAGGGTTAGGATTCTGGTTAGGGTTAAGGATGAAGTTTAGTGTTAGGGTGAGGGCTTAGGGTTAGGGCTTAGGGTTAGGGTTAAAGGTTACTCTTAGGTTTAATGGTTACACTTTTTTTTAGGGTTGAGGTTTACGGTTAGGGTTAAGATGAGGGGTTAGGGTTTGGTACAGGTTTAGGGTTAAGTGTTAGGTTTAGGGTTGAAGATTAGGAATAGGGTTAGGATTAAAGGTTAGCGTGAGAGTTAACGCTTAGGGTTAAGCTTAAGAGTTAGGGGTTAGGGTTAGGTTTAGGGTTCGTTTTAGGGTTAGAGTTATGTGCTATGGTTTGTGTTACAGGTTAGGTTTAGGTTTACTGGTCACGGTGAGGGTTACGTTTAGGGGTTAGCATTAGGGTTAGGGTTAAGGGATAGGATTAGTGTTAAGTGTTGGGAGTAGGGTGAGGGTTTAGTGTTAGGGTTATCATTAAGGATTAGGGGTAGGGTCAGGGTTAAATGCTTGGGTGCGGGTAATGGTTAGGGTCAGGGTTAAGGTTCACGGATAGGGTTAGTGTTAAGGGTTACGGGTAGGTTTAGGGTTCAGGGTTAGAGTTAGCATTAGGGCTTAAGGTTAGGATTAGGCGGTAGGTTCGATTTAGGGTTAGATCTAGGCATTAGGGTAAGGGCTAGTGTTAGGGTTAAGAGATAGGGTTAGGTTTAATGCTTAGGATTAGGGTTAGGGTTTGTGGTTAAAGTAAGTGTTAGGGGTTAGGTTTAAGGATCAAAGCTTAGGGTTATTTTTAGCTGTAGTGTTAGGGTTAGGGATAAGGGATCCCATTAGCATTAAGGGTCTTCCTTACTGTAGGGTTAAGGGTTAGGCTTAGAGTTAAAGGTTAAGGTTAGGGTCAGTGTTAAGATTTAGGGTGAGGGTTAACG
>NW_027182917.1:547500-555000 GCF_041146395.1 Eulemur rufifrons | reverse complement strand
GTTACACTTTGGTATGGGGTTGAGGTTTACCGTTAGGGTTAAGATGAGGGGTTAGGGTTTGGTACAGGGTTAGGGTTAAGTGTTAGGTTTAGGGTTGAAGATTAGGATTAGGGTTAGGATTAAAGGTTAGCATGAGAGTTAACGCTTAGGTTTAAGGTTAAGAGTTAGGGTTTAGGGTTAGGGTTAGGTTTAGGGTTCGTTTTAGGGTTAGAGTTATGTGCTACGCTTTGTGTTAGAGGTTAGGGATAGGTTTACTGGTCACGGTTAGGGTTACGTTTAGGGGCTAGCATTAGGGTTAGGGTTAGGGTTAAGGGATAGGATTAGGGATAAGTGTTGGGCTTAGGGTTAGGGTTTAGTGTTAGGGTTAGCATTAAGGATTAGGGTTAGGGTCAGGGTTAAATGCTTGGGTGCGGGTAATGGTTAGGGTCAGGGTTAAGGTTCACGGATAGGGTTAGTGTTAAGGGTTACGGGTAGGTTTAGGGTTCAGGGTTAGAGTTACCATTAGGGCTTAAGGTTAGGATTAGGCGGTAGGTTAGACTTAGGGTTAGATCTAGGTGTTAGGGTAAGGGCTAGCGTTAGGGTTAAGAGATAGGGTTAGGTTTAATGCTTAGGATTAGGGTTAGGGTTTGGGGTTAAAGTAAGTGTTAGGGGTTACGTTTCATGATCAAAGGTTAGGGTTATTTTTAGCTGTAGTGTTAGGGTTAGGGATAAGGGATCCCATTAGCATAAAGTGTATTCCTTACTGTAGGGTTAAGGGTTAGGCTTAGAGTTAAAGGTTAAGCTTAGGGTCAGTGTTAAGATTTAGGGTGAGGGTTAACGGTTAGGGTAAAGGTTAAGCGTTAGGGTTAGGGATTTGTGATTAGGGATTTTGGTTAGTGTTAGGGTTAGCGGTTAGGAGTTAGTGTTTTATGAAGGGGTATGGTTAGAATTAGGATTGGGGTTAGAGTTAGGGTGAGGTATAGGGGTTAGGTTTATGCGTTAGTTTTGGGGTAAAAGGATAGGATTAGGGTTACGGGTTGGGCTTAGGTTTAGGGTTAAAGTTTACTGCTAGGGTTAGGGATAGGGTTCAGGGTTAGCTTTAGGGGTTCTGGTTAGGGTTAGGTGTTAGGTTAGTGTCAGGGTTAGTTCTAGTCGTGAGGGTAAGGTTTAGGGTTAGCTTTAAGAGCTAGGGTTAGGTTTAATGGTTAGGATTAGGATTAGGGTTAAGGGTTAGGGTAAGGCTTAGGGGTTAGGGTGAAGGGTTAGGGTCAAGGGTTAGGGTTTTTGTTAGGCATAGCGTTGGGGTTAGAAGTAAGCGTTACTGTCAGTGTTAGGGTTGTAGGTAGGGTTACGGTTAGGGTTCGCGGTTTAGAATTAGGGTTAGGGATTAGGTGTCACAGTGATGACTAGGAGATAGGGTTAGAATTATGGGATAGGGGTTGTTCTCAGGAAATGGGTTATGCATTAACGTTAGGATAAGAGGTTAAAGTTAGGCGCACGGTGAGGTTTACGTGTTAAGGGGAGAAATAGGAAGAGGGTTGGGTGTTATGTTCAGGGTTAGGGTTATCTGTTAAAGGTATTGTTTATGCTTAGCGCACGGGCCCTGTCTGCATTAGGCGGGCGGGGGGAGTTTAGGGGGCTGGGATTGTACCCGGGAACCCACTCTATCATACTCTGGGTATGGGCCCGTGGGTTTCATGCAGGACACAGTGGTAGAGCCTCCTTTCACGCATGGCATGGGAGGATTTCAGGCTTTCTAAACTCTAAGAAAGCAAGAAGTCTGAGAATGAGATTTAGGGTTGGATTAGGGTTAGGGTTAAGGATGAAGTTTAGTGTTAGGGTGAGGGCTTAGGGTTAGGGATTAGGGTTAGGGTTAAAGATTACTCTTAGGTTTAACGGTTACACTTTGGTTTAGGGTTGAGGTTTACGGTTAGTGTTAAGATCAGCGGTTAGGGTTTGGTACAGGGTTAGGGTTAAGTGTTAGGTTTAGGGTTGAAGATTAGGATTAGGGTTAGGATTAAAGGTTAGCGTGAGAGTTAACGCTTAGGGTTAAGGTTAAGAGTTAGGGTTTAGGGTTAGGGTTGGGGTTAGGTTTAGTTTTAGGGTTAGAGTTATGTGCTATGGTTTGTGTTAGAGGTTAAGGTTAGGTTTACTGGTAACGGTTAGGGTTACGTTTCGGGGTTTGCGTTAGGGTTAGGGTTAAGGGATAGGATTAGGTTTAAGTGTTGGACTTAGGGTTAGGGTTTAATGTTAGTGTTATCATGAATGATTAGGGTTAGGGTCAGGGTTAAATGCTTGTTGCGGGTAATGGTTAGGGTCAGGGTTAAGGTTCATGGATAGGGTTAGTGTTAAGGGTTACGGGTAGGTTTAGGGTTCAGGGTTAGAGTTAGCATTAGGGCTTAAGGTTAGGATTAGGCGGTAGGTTCGATTTAGGGTTAGATCTAGGCGTTCGGGTAAGGGCTAGCGTTAGGGTTCAGAGATAGGGTTAGGTTTAATGCTTAGGATTAGGGTTAGGGTTTGGGGTTAAAGTAAGTGTTAGGGGTTAGGGTTAAGGATCCAAGGTTAGGGTTATTTTTAGCTGTAGTGTTAGGGTTAGGGATAAGGGATCCCATTAGCATTAAGGGTCTTCCTTACTGTAGGCTTAAGGGTTAGGCTTAGAGTTAAAGGTTAAGGTTAGGGTCAGTGTTAAGATTTAGGGTGAGGGTTAACGGTTAGGGTAAAGGTTAAGTGTTAGGGTTAGGGATTAGTGATTAGGGTTTTTGGTTAGTGTTAGGTTAGCGGTTAGTGTTTTATGAAGGGGTATGGTTAGAATTAGGATTGGGGTTAGAGTTAGGGTGAGGTATAGGGGTTAGGTTTAGGGGTTAGTTTTAGGGTAAAAGGATAGGATTAGGGTTACGGGTTGGGCTTAGGTTTAGGGTTAAAGTTTACTGCTAGGGTTAGGGATAGGGTTCAGGGTTAGCTTTAGGGGTTCTGGTGAGGGTTAAGTGTTAGGTTAGTGTCAGGGTTAGGTCTAGTCGTGAGGGTAAGGTTTAGGGTTAGCTTTAAGAGCTAGGGTTAGGTTTAATGGTTAGGATTAGGATTAGGGTTAAGGGTTAGGGTAAGTCTTAAGGGTTAGGGTGAAGGGTTAGGGTCAAGGGTTAGGGTTTTTGTTAGGCATAGCGTTGGGGTTAGAAGTAAGGGTTACTGTCAGTGTTAGGGTTGTAGGTAGGGGTACGGTTAGGGTTAGCGGTTTGGAATTAGGGTTAGGGATTAGGTGTCACAGTGATGACTAGGAGATAGGGTTAGAATTATGGGATAGGGGTTGTTCTCAGGAAATGGGTTATGCATTAACGTTAGGATAAGAGGTTAAATTTAGGCGCACGGTGAAGTTTACGTGTTAAGGAACAGGGTTGGGTGTTATGTTCAGGGTTAGGGTTATCTGTTAAAGGTATTGTTTATGCTTAGCGCACGGGCCCTGTCTGCATTAGGCGGGCGGCGGGGAGTTTTGGGGGCTGGGATTGTACTCGGGAAGCCACTCTATCATACTCTGGGTATGGGTCCGTGGGTTTCATACAGGACACAGTGGTAGAGCCTCCTTTCTCGCATGGCATGGGAGGATTGCAGGCTTTCTAAACTCTAAGAAAGCAAGAAGTCTGAGAATTAGATTTAGGGTTAGGATTATGGTTAGGGTTAAGGATGAAGTTTAGTGTTAGGGTGAGGCTTAGGGTTAGGGATTAGGGTTAGGGTTAAAGGTTACTCTTAGGTTTAACGGTTACACTTTTTTTTAGGTTTGAGGTTTACGGTTAGGGTTAAGATGAGGGGTTAGGGTTTGGTACAGGGTTAGGGTTAAGTGTAAGGTTTAGGGTTGAAGATTAGGATTAGGGTTAGGATTATAGGATAGCGTGAGAGTTAACGCTTAGGGTTAAGGTTAAGAGTTAGAGTTTAGGGTTAGGTTTAGGGTTAGGGTTAGTTTTAGGGTTAGAGTTATGTGCTATGGTTTGTGTTAGAGGTTAGGGTTAGGTTTACTGGTCACGGTTAGGGTTACTTTTAGGGGTTAGCATTAGGGTTAGGGTTAGGGTTAGGGTTAAGGGATAGGATTACGGTTAAGTGTTGGCCTTAGGGTTAGGGTTTAGTGTTAGGGTTATCATTAAGGACTAGGGGTAGGGTCAGGGTTAAATGCCTGGGTGCGGGTAATGGTTAGGGTCAGGGTTAAGGTTCACGGATAGGGTTAGTGTTAAGGGTTACGGGTAGGTTTAGGGTTCAGGGTTAGAGTTAGCATTAGGGCTTAAGGTTAGGATTAGGTGGTAGGTTCGATTTAGGGTTAGATCTAGGCGTTCGGGTAAGGGCTAGCGTTAGGGTTCAGAGATAGGGTTAGGTTTAATGCTTAGGATTAGGGTTAGTCTTTGGGTTTAAAGTAAGTGTTAGGGGTTAGGTTTAAGGATCCAAGGTTAGGGTTATTTTTAGCTGTAGTGTTAGGGTTAGGGATAAGGGATCCCATTAGCATTAAGGGTCTTCCTTACTGTAGGCTTAAGGGTTAGGCTTAGAGTTAAAGGTTAAGGTTAGGGTCAGTGTTAAGATTTAGGGTGAGGGTTAACGGTTAGGGTAAAGGTTAAGTGTTAGGGTTAGGGATTAGTGATTAGGGTTTTTGGTTAGTGTTAGGTTAGCGGTTAGTGTTTTATGAAGGGGTATGGTTAGAATTAGGATTGGGGTTAGAGTTAGGGTGAGGTATAGGGGTTAGGTTTAGGGGTTAGTTTTAGGGTAAAAGGATAGGATTAGGGTTACGGGTTGGGCTTAGGTTTAGGGTTAAAGTTTACTGCTAGGGTTAGGGATAGGGTTCAGGGTTAGCTTTAGGGGTTCTGGTGAGGGTTAAGTGTTAGGTTAGTGTCAGGGTTAGGTCTAGTCGTGAGGGTAAGGTTTAGGGTTAGCTTTAAGAGCTAGGGTTAGGTTTAATGGTTAGGATTAGGATTAGGGTTAAGGGTTAGGGTAAGTCTTAGGGGTTAGGGTGAAGGGTTAGGGTCAAGGGTTAGGGTTTTTGTTAGGCATAGCGTTGGGGTTAGAAGTAAGGGTTACTGTCAGTGTTAGGGTTGTAGGTAGGGTTACGGTTAGGGTTAGCGGTTTGGAATTAGGGTTAGGGATTAGGTGTCACAGTGATGACTAGGAGATAGGGTTAGAATTATGGGATAGGGGTTGTTCTCAGGAAATGGGTTATGCATTAACGTTAGGATAAGAGGTTAAAGTTAGGCGCACGGTCAGGTTTACGTGTTAAGGGGAGAAATAGGAACAGGGTTGGGTGTTATGTTCAGGGTTAGGGTTATCTGTTAAAGGTATTGTTTATGCTTAGCGCACGGGACCTGTCTGCATTAGGCGGGCGGGGGGGAGTTTAGGGGGCTGGGATTGTACCCGGGAACCCACTCTATCATACTCTGGGTATGGGTCCGTGGGTTTCATACAGGACACAGTGGTAGAGCCTCCTTTCACGCATGGCATTGGAGGATTGCAGGCTTTCTAAACTCTAAGAAAGCAAGAAGTCTGAGAATTAGATTTAGGGTTAGGATTATGGTTAGGGTTAAGGATGAAGTTTAGTGTTAGGGTGAGGGCTTAGGGTTAGGGCTTAGGGTTAGGGTTAAAGGTTACTCTTAGGTTTAACGGTTACACTTTGGTTTAGGGTTGAGGTTTACGGTTAGGGTTAAGATGAGGGGTTAGGGTTTGGTACAGGGTTAGGGTTAAGTGTAAGGTTTAGGGTTGAAGATTAGGATTAGGGTTAGGATTATAGGATAGCGTGAGAGTTAACGCTTAGGGTTATGGTTAAGAGTTAGGGTTTAGGGTTAGGTTTAGGGTTAGCGTTAGTTTTAGGGTTAGAGTTATGTGCTATGGTTTGTGTTAGAGGTTAGGGTTAGGTTTACTGGTGACGGTTAGGGTTACGTTTAGGGGTTAGCATTAGGGTTAGGGTTAGGGTTAGGGTTAAGGGATAGGATTACGGTTAAGTGTTGGCCTTAGGGTTAGGGTTTAGTGTTAGGGTTATCATTAAGGACTAGGGGTAGGGTCAGGGTTAAATGCCTTGGTGCGGGAAATGGTTAGGGTCAGGGTTAAGGTTCACGGATAGGGTTAGTGTTAAGGGTTACGGGTAGGTTTAGGGTTCAGGGTTAGAGTTAGCATTAGGGCTTAAGGTTAGGATTAGGCGGTAGGTTCGATTTAGGGTTAGATCTAGGCGTTCGGGTAAGGGCTAGCGTTAGGGTTAAGAGATAGGGTTAGGTTTATGCTTAGGATTAGGGTTAGGGTTTGGGGTTAAAGTAAGTGTTAGGGGTTAGGTTTAAGGATGAAAGGTTACTGTTATTTTTAGCTGTAGTGTTAGGGTTACGGAAAAGGGATCCCATTAGCATTAAGGGTCTTCCTTACTGTTGGGTTAAGGGTTAGGCTTAGAGTTAAAGGTTAAGGTTAGGGTCAGTGTTAAGATTTAGGGTGAGGGTTAACGGTTAGGGTAAAGGTTAAGCGTTAGGGTTAGGGATTAGTGATTAGGGATTTTGGTTAGTGTTAGGGTTAGCGGTTAGGTGTTAGTGTTTTATGAAGGGGTATGGTTAGAATTAGGATTGGGGTTAGAGTTAGGGTGAGGTATAGGGGTTAGGTTTAGGGGTTAGTTTTAGGGTAAAAGGATAGGATTAGGGTTACGGGTTGGGCTTAGGTTTAGGGTTAAAGTTTACTGCTAGGGTTAGGGATAGGGTTCAGGGTTAGCTTTAGGGGTTCTGGTTAGGGTTAGGTGTTAGGTTAGTGTCAGGATTAGGTCTAGTCGTGAGGGTAAGGTTTAGGGTTAGCTTTAAGAGCTAGGGTTAGGTTTAATGGTTAGGATTAGGATTAGGGTTAAGGGTTAGGGTAAGGCTTAGGGGTTAGGGTGAAGGGATAGGGTCAAGGGTTAGGGTTTTTGTTAGGCATAGCGTTGGGGTTAGAAGTAAGGGTTACTGTCAGTGTCAGGGTTGTAGGTAGGGTTACGGTTAGGGTTAGCGGTTTAGAATTAGGGTTAGGGATTAGGTGTCATAGTGATGACTAGGAGATAGGGTTAGAATTATGGGATAGGGGTTGTTCTCAGGAAATGGGTTATGCATTAACGTTAGGATAAGAGGTTAAAGTTAGGCGCACGGTGAGGTTTACGTGTTAAGGGGAGAAATAGGAACAGGGTTGGGTGTTATGTTCAGGGTTAGGGTTATCTGTTAAAGGTATTGTTTATGCTTAGTGCACGGGCCCTGTCTGCATTGGGCGGGCGGGGGGAGTTTAGGGGGCTGGGATTGTACCCGGGAACCCACTCTATCATACTCTGGGTATGAGCCCGTGAGTTTCATGCAGGACGCAGTGGTGGAGCCTCCTTTCAGGCATGGCATGGGAGGATTGCAGGCTTTCTAAACTCTAAGAAAGCAAGAAGTCTGAGAATTAGATTTAGGGTTAGGATTATGGTTAGGGTTAAGGATGAAGTTTAGTGTTAGGGTGAGGACTTAGGGTTAGGGATTAGGGTTAGGGTTAAAGGTTACTCTTAGGTTTAACGGTACACTTTGG